>NC_062542.1:14824427-15101927 GCF_022655615.1 Tachysurus fulvidraco | reverse complement strand
GAGTTAGAAGTAGAAACGATCAATCTGGTAACCCTGAGACGCCAAAATGAAACAGCTTCCTGATTGGTGCAGCAGCAGAACAGGAGCTTAGTCTTAATTGGCTTCCTGCTGTATATGCAGTGTGCTAGAGAGGGTGAAAATGACATCACTTTGCTCCCTAAGTAGGGGACTTATATAGTGGATACTGCGGCGTTTGGGAGTGGACCAGGGTGTTTCGTGACAGAGGTCACTTTCGTTCATATGAAGGCCTCCGACAGGTAGAAAACGCGTATTTTATCAAAGGACCTGTTCGTAAGTCGGTTCACTTTAAATATATAATAATATTACGAGTTATTTCCGTCTACGACTTTTTGGAAATTACTTTTAATACCGTAATGTGCTGTTGTGTCTGTGTGGTACAATATACTGCTGTTATAATGTTTGTTTATTCCTGTTTATTATTTACCAGTTTGTTTATTGTCTTTTAATGTTTTTTTTATGTCACATCTTTTTTAGGGATTTCTTTTAAAGGAGTTTATTTAACCCTTGCACAAATCTTTCCTTGTTGTAGTGATTTAAAAAGGAAACAGCTGTTTGTTGGGGTTTGTTTATGGACGTCATGGATACAGCAGGAAAAAGCAGCTGATCTAAAGTATAGTTTGGTTTCTTTTGGTCCTAAAATCCTGAATCCAGATTATTTGTGGAACAATTTGTGCAAACTTTGCTGGATTTCAGAGATAGAAAGAATCCTGAAGTTTGTCCTCATTGCCTAGAATCACACTGACACCCAAAATGAGCTGAAAAGGCTTTAGTTTTAAAGCTCACCTGTGAATTCCACATTGAATCCATTGTAACGTGTTAAAATAAACATCTCAGGTGCTTACATACTTTGTACCGTACTTCGCTCCGTCGTTGTGTAAGATCTGAATAATCTTGTCTCATCATGAATCTCATTTTACAAAAATTCATAGTGATCACGTCATTGTAAATAAGTGCCAAGCAGGTTAGGTGTGTTCTGTGCCTGTGCATGCGGTATTTTAACTCAGAAATGAAAGGCGCATTGTGTGGGGTCTGAGTAAGAACCGTGTCGTACAGATTTCTGCATCACCAGGGAGACAATGTGCTTTTGTTGCACAGTTCTTTCAGCTCATTTTGTTCTTCATTGTTTCTTTAGCAATTGACCAGGCAAGAGCTGTGGCAGATGGTCAAACAGCATTATGGCAATGACTTGGGTTTGAGTCAGGAAGAGGTGGACAGTATACAGATGATGGTAGACACAGTTGCACATAACCAGCCCAGGTCAGTACTCCACATTCTCTAACTGAATAAATATTTTGGTTTTGAAGCAAGCAGCGCTGCAGCTTTATGCTGATCTGAAATTGAAATATTCTTCATTTTAGCTTGAACATGAAAGCAGACGACCACCCTGTAAAACTGGAGAGACCTTCCTCCCTACGACTTCCTCAGATCGAGCAGACGTCACTTGAGACCTCGACACCACAGGGAGATGACACACAGTCATCCCTTGGACTGCAGAGCATGCTGTCTCCGAACAGGGTACGCTTCATTTTCCTACATACACTAATCAGCATGCAGACTACAGAAACATGGACAGGTTTACACTGAAATAGGTGTGATGTGTTTAACAATTCTGTTATTCTGTTAATTTTTCCTTTATGTTCCTGATGTGTTTAGCAATTCTGTTAATTGTTCCTTAAGTTTTGACTGAAAAATTCAGCTCGGAATTGTATTACAGAATAATACTTCACTATCTAATTAATGCTTACTTGTGCTTTATTAAAGATTAATCAGCGTTTCGTGAACATGTTGTACATGGGCTCAGAAGTGCCGTCAAACATTAAACGTGTGTGTAATTACCCTTAGGATGATGTGCGGAGCACGCCGTCTCAGCCACGGAGTCCTAATCTGTCCCTGGACCGCTTCAGCAATGAACAAGTGTCCAAGCACTCTTCTCTGTCCTTGGATTTGAATGCCAATGAGGGCCGACTCTCAGATAATAGTCTGTCTGATAGCATGGAAGAAGGTGAGAGGGTGTGTGTGTGTGTGTGTGTGCGTGCATGCACCCATATGCTAATGCATATCTGTTTTGTTTTATTCATTTTTTCCTTCTGTGTGGTGCAGCAGAGCGAGATTATCTGTCTCAGGCATCTCAGGGAAGGCTGTACATGAACAGGGTTTTTCGTTTCAGCGCTGAGAAAATGTTTGAGCTGCTTTTCACCGATTCATATTTTGCCCGCCGTTTTATGAATGACAGGAAGATCACTGGTAACTATGACCTTTGTATTCATATGTGCACGTGTCCTGCAGCAATAAAGACTTCCTTCACTGCATACACAGTTCTGTACGTTAAACACTATTACAAACAACAAGAAAAGTTTTAATAAAAACGATGTTTTTGTCCCCTTAATTACAATTAATCAAAGAAGCGCTGTTATTAATAATTCTAGATATACAATAGAATTACGATATCTATGTGTCTTTTAACTACTTTATTACAAAAAACATTCAAAACGAAAAGCCCCAAAGGTAAAAACACCAGCACTGTCATCTGGGTCTGTTCCGTCTGCAGGTGCAACCTCTACGTCTTGGCAAAGGGATGCCACTGGCTCTATGAAGAGAAGTTTAAATTACACCATCACTATCACCAACCCGTTAGTGGGGAAGTTTTCCACTGCAACAGAAAACCAGGTCGGCTTGCTGTCTGGCTGTGTTAACTGAAGCTCACTGTGCACTTTGTTTTCACATTCCGTGTGCCGCTGTTTTAACTGACACCTACTCTTCCCTTTAGACTTTATATAAGGAATCGAGGGAGGGTCATTACTACTTGGTGGATTCAGAAGTCTACACTCATGACGTCCCGTATCACGACTACTTCTACACTCTGAATCGCTACTGCATCATACGCAACTCGAAGCACAAGTGTAGACTTCGGTGAGCGCTCGATTCTTTACATCTCTCACTGTGATGCGACTAGGAACGTTAACCGTTTCTCAATGCTGTGCAGGATTTACACTGACGTAAAGTACAAGAAGCAGCCATGGGGATTTGTGAAGTCTTTTATCACCAAAAATTCTTGGAGTGGACTGGAGGACTACTTTAGGCACCTTGGTTAGTGGCAGCCTTAATCTTTCATCTCCATGACCTACAGCTTATTTACTTCCTGTTATAAGTGACTGAATTTGGGTGTATAATCTAAATTGACTAATATAAGTCACAACAAACTGCACGTCTCTTTGAGGGATGCAGATTTTCTTTTGCTGCATGAATAAAGAAAGAATTAAGAATCATGTCTGTTTCCAGAAGGTAATGCTAAAGAAATGCTACAAGCTGGACGTCTAATGGCAGCTGTTGAACTTTAGATGATGTTCATTTCATCTTCATACTGATATGTTTATATATCAAAATCAAGCTGCTTTCATATAAAGGAGACTATAAAAAAATATTTACATTACATTTACATTACAGTCGTGGCCTAATGGTTAGAGAGTCTGATTCGTAACCCAAAGGTTGTGCGTTCGAGTCTCGGGCCGGCCACGACTGAGGTGCCCTTGAGCAAGGCACCAAACCCCTCAACTGCTCCCTGGGCGCCGCAGCATAAATGGCTGCCCACTGCTCCGGGTGTGTGTTCATGGTGTGTGTGTGTGTGTTCACGGCTGTGTGTGTGCACTTTGGATGGGTTAAATGCAGAGAACAAATTCTGAGTATGGGTCACCGTACTTAGCCGTATGTCAAGTCAATTTTATGTTAAACAGCTGCCCCAGACCTTTATTATAAAGTCGTAGTAAACTAATTCTGCTCATTGTGCTACAAGCTGGAACTGCTTGAGTCAACCTTTAATTTCTTATTCTTTTACATTTACACTCAGTCTTTTCTCTCTTTTTACAGAGGCGGAGCTTCTTGAGGAGGAGGCAGAATTGATTCAAGGGTCCGGAGACGTTGCGAAAGGCGGCTTGCGGAGGAGGCGGAGGACCTACAGTCGCACCTTGCAGGAGCACAAGAGACCCAGCAGGCAGTACAGCGTAGATCCCGAGCAGCTCAGAGAAAGCTCCGTTGGTATGAAGTTTTTTTTTTTTTTTTTCTGCCTTATATCTTTACTAGAGTTCTACTATCCTCAAGAGTTAAGTTATGAAATAAGCAGCTTGAACTACACAATATCTTATTGACTGGATAGGATAGTATAATTAATTTGTACCATTTGGCTCTGCTGTAATATACACAATGGAAACTGCATGACTAATACCAGGCCTGGTCTTTATATTTCAGGTGCAGCCGACACACAGAACAAACAAAAGTGGAACATCACGTCCATTATAGTCGGAATGAGCTTAATGTAAGCCTGTACAACACGTCATACATGTGCAGTGAAGCGCAGCAGCTGCCTAAAATCTCACCTGTTGTGTTTTATTTACACCAGAAGGTTCTCAGTTTCATTTGTACACGATCATTCAAAGTGACAGATATCAATCCACATAATCCAAAGCTTATAATAATATATAGATAAACATGTTATTTAACAAATAAATAGAAATTACAATTGATTTGGTGAAGCTTTCTATAAGGAGATGGTTATTTATCATGCTTTATTGAAGGAGTCTCCAGTGTCCGCACCTTGTAATAAGGGAAAGTCATTAAGGCAGACTGTGTTGCCCTTTTCAGTTTATTGGGAATATGACAACCTGTGTTTACTTTGCTTAATTATAGTATTAATACGATAATAAATTCTTATTTTTATTTTTATTTTTTTACCCCAGACTGTTGATTCTGACCATACTGAACCTGGGACTGTTCTTCAAGCTGTGGGCCATGGAGGACGTGGCACACCGTATGTATTTAAGCACAAAGCAGCGCATGAGGGAAAGAGCTGAGGGCAGGTAAGGAACACGCAGCACGTGAAATGAGAGAGTTGATCTAGATTTAGAGAACGATACAGATTTATAGTGAAGCGTGATTATATATTACAGTCAAGTACTTGAGAAAAGATGATAAAGTTGCCTCAGATATTGTTCTCTTGCTGTGAGAGGAAGCAGGGAGTATTGGATGGTGAAAGGGTTAAAAGAAAAGGATAAATCGGATTCCTGCATCGCTCACAACGTCGTCGGGATTTTGTCCGCTCTTCTAAAATGCTCCATCTCTACCTAAAGAGAGCGATGCGGCAGAGCTTTAGTCATTTAATCTGTATCGATTTTGTATCTGTACATTCTGCTCTTACAAGCTTGCACTGATACAGCAGTCACCTCGTGGCTCGCTGACTAGCCGAACCAAATCTCTACAACTGCATCACGTTGCAGCAGCATTGCATTCTGGGACACGGAGTGCAGTGTCTGCAACAACGTTTTCACGACTTGTCATTAATATGATGTTGAAGGTCTTTGGAGAAAATGAACAAGATGTTTTTCTTTAGTTTTCATGAGCTAACCACAAATCCTGACTGATAACTCTTGGGTTTGAAACGTTTTCTTTATGTAATGATGACAGTGTAACATACAACGGCAAATGTCTAACAAGAATAACGAAAATGAAGCATGTACCCTGAGGCTCACCTAAGTACATCTCAGAGTGTGAATTTTTCTTCCCTACCCAGTCTGGCACCTGACCTGGGCCCTCGACAGACAACATTCCACAGGAGTCAGGAGGAGTCACGCCTACTGAGGGCTGTGCTACAGGACTCCATCAATTTGCTAGAACAGGTCTGTTAATGTAAAACCCTTCATCAGCACTGTTCTATCTCTGCACAGTCTGAACTATTCTTTGAACATTGTATACTTCATTGTCTCAGCAAAGGAAACTCTACCTGCTTGTATGCTTTGGTGCAAAATAGCATTATCTCATATCTTCTTTCGCTCAAAAGTCTCTAGTGTGCAGTTTTTGTTTTGCTCGTTGTGACTGCTCTTCTTTCCCTCCACAGTTACGCAACTCTCTTGTGGTGCTTCAACAGAACTTCCATGGGTCCAATAAGACCGCCACTCAGCTATGACATGCTACCTAGTACCTACCCAGAGTGCATGGGAATTTGGCCCTCAAGGCTTAGCCCATATCAGGGGACGTTGGCATAGGCAACAGTTACCTCGGGTGTTACTACCTCAGGCCTTCTGTGTTGTGGATATTTTTGAGCCATGTGCAGGTGTGTAGGGATTTGTGGTATCACAGGGAGCGATGCAGGTCCATCGCTCCTGCAGATTGAGAGCTCAGGGTATATTTAAATTCACAGGTGTTGCCTTTACCCTTCTGATTGTAGCATAAATGCTTGCAGCCATTTAACTTAATTATTGAATGTATCCTGGTTTGGTCTGATTTGCTCAGTGGTTGTTAACGCCTCTGATTTTATAAACTCTCTGTAGGGCTGTGAGGGAATGGGCGTGTGTGTGAGGGAATGGGCGTGTGTGTGAGGGAATGGGCGTGTGTGTGAGGGAATGGGCGTGTGTGTGAGGGAATGGGCGTGTGTGTGAGGGAATGGGCGTGTGTGTGAGGGAATGGGCATGTGTGTGAGGGAATGGGCGTGTGTGTGAGGGAATGGGTGTGTGAGGGTGTGTGAGTTCGAGGTTTTGTGTGTGAGAATAATGACCATTCCGTTATCCAAGGCATGACATAGTGTATTTTTACCATGTTGGTAAATCTTCTAATGATTAAAATGGAAAAATTGTTTCTAGAAATATTTGCACCTCTGAACTGTTAATTGATATTCTGCCTGGTTGAATATGACACTACAGATGGATGCAAAATACAGATTTTTAATTTCCATAATCTGCAGAGGTGTTTTTATTTTATTTTTTTAAATAAAAATTCTGGTATATTTTATGTTCCTCTGGACAAATATGTGTAACACAAATTTATAAATAATGTAAACTGGGTGTATATAATTGTAATTGATTTTATATATATAAATTTTTAGCTACAAGTTGTTTACACTACATTTTGATGTCATTTGTAATTGTACAGAAGGTTAGACAGACTCAAATAGTAGTAATACCGTTTGCACACATTCTCTGAAGATGGTAGAATTGAAATGTGATCATTTTTTTATTATTTAAATGAGTGTCTAAGATAAACCTTGTAAATTTATCCTCAGGAATTATTTTTTCTCCTATATGGAAATAAATTGTGTGATGTCTATTTATGCCTTAAATAAAAGCCCCATATGTGGTGATTTTGTGATTATAACTTCTGCTCTTATGCTGTTTGGACTTTTTTTAATGGAGTAAATATCTGCACGTTAAAATCCGTTGATAGATCATTGATCTGGTTAATGCAGAAAGCACCACTGACTCCATCATAAACATGACATCTGAGCTTTACATAGAAAACAGAGATGTAATATGTATAAAAGGAAGAGCTGCTGAAACAGCACTACGACCAACACTGGTTTTCTAACAAAAACTGGCCTATAAGGGCTTTATAATTAGCACATAATATTTCAACAGAATGCTAGAATGTAAATTTTGGAGTTATTTGCCTCCTAACACATCACGTTTATTATTTGTGCAGTGCTATGAGGTGCAAAACTAATCAGGACAGAAGAGGCGTGGATCTCAATAGACAGTGTTGCCAAATTAGGATAAATCCCCCAAACAAGAATATCAAAATGTATTTTTAAAAATGAGTGGATATGTGCTTAACAACCACTTTATTAGGAATAAATAAGCACAACTCTACCTTCCACACAAGGTACTAGGATTCCTTGGTATTTGTTGATGCCTCTAAATATAAATATACTATGGTTTGATCAGATTCATTAGTATTAATAATTCAGAAACTGCTGATCTGGAAACTTCATGCACAACAGTCTGTGAATTTTACACAGTGTTATGTGTGAATAGGACATGAGGGTTAAGAGTGAAGATCCGTGAGCTAATCAGAATATTTTATCGCGCCAAAAATAAATAAATAAATAAAAAATAGGACGATGGATTTACTTGGGGGTGATCTGGCAACCCCGTGGCTGCTAGTTGACTACAAGGAACAAACATGACAGCATCCGGTCTGAGGTTATCCGGTACGTTCCTGGTGTATATCTGAGAGAGAGAGAGAGAGAGAGAGAGAGAGAGAGAGAGAGAGAGAGAGAGAGAGAGAGAATGAATGAATGAATATCTTAGACCTTCGATAAGGAATTCATTCTTCAAGCCGTGAGATATATCTGGGTCGAATTAGACCAGAGGTACCTAGAATGTTTTCGCGCGTGGAAAAAAACCAGTGACCTGGCAACCTGACACAGGTAAGCAGTGGTAATCGTGTGCGTGATGACGTCATTGTTTGTTTGTTTTTACGCATAGATATGTAGGATTTAAAAAAAGATATGTACTATTTTTCGGAAGTGACTTTATTTTCTTTTACTGGCCTCAAAACTTCACTAATGTAAATGATTGCAATTTAATGTACACTTCCTTTTAAAAGACGTAATAATACTGGAGAAAGTTAGAAGATTATAAATTATAAAGGTTCAAGTCATGGCTTATTAATAAACTGACTTCCGGTCTGGAATAATTGTTTGTTGCCTCTTTGTTTACACTCAGAATTACAGTTTCCCACATGATGATATGTAAAAATAAGTGTCCCACATGATGCTATGTAGAAATAAGTGTCCCACATGATGCTATGTAGAAATAAGTGTCCCAAATGATGCTATGTAGAAATAAGTGTCCCACATGATGCTATGTAGAAATAAGTGTCCCACATGATGCTATGTAGAAATAAGTGTCCCACATGATGCTATGTAGAAATAAGTGTCCCAAATGATGCTATGTAGAAATAAGTGTCCCACATGATGCTATGTAGAAATAAGTGTCCCAAATGATGCTATGTAGAAATAAGTGTCCCAAATGATGCTATGTAGAAATAAGTGTCCCAAATGATGCTATGTAGAAATAAGTGTCCCAAATGATGCTATGTAGAAATAAGTGTCCCACATGATGCTATGTAGAAATAAGTGTCCCAAATGATATGTAGAAATAAGTGTCCCACATGATGCTATGTAGAAATAAGTGTCCCAAATGATGCTATGTAGAAATAAGTGTCCCAAATGATGATATGTAGAAATAAGTGTCCCATCTGATGATACTATGTAGAAATAAGTGTCCCATCTGATGATACTATGTAGAAATAAGTGTCCCAAATGATGATATGTAGAAATAAGTGTCCCACATGATATGTAGAAATAAGTGTCCCAAATGATGATATGTAGAAATAAGTGTCCCACATGATGATATGTAGAAATAACTGTCCCAAATGATGATATGTAGAAATAACTGTCCCAAATGATGATATGTAGAAATAAGTGTCCCACATGATGTCCCACATAGCTTTTCAGTAGATTTTTGATACATTGAACACCTTTTTTTCCCAGCTATATTGCCACACAACTCAATATTAATAAGAGGGAGAGTTTTTTTGACAGTAGAAAGGATTGTTAGGAATAATGTGTAATAAATAGTTTGTACAAACTTTAAACATTTGAGTTGGAGGTGAAATATGGTGCTCAGGTGAACAGTAGGAGCAGCAGAATCTTATCAGCTAAGATTGAACCCTGGGATGTTTTTGGCTCTTGGTTTATGATCTGATTGCTAAGTTGAGGCCATGCGATTGTTCAAGATTG
Organism: Tachysurus fulvidraco; assembly: GCF_022655615.1. Taxonomy (NCBI): domain Eukaryota; kingdom Metazoa; phylum Chordata; class Actinopteri; order Siluriformes; family Bagridae; genus Tachysurus; species Tachysurus fulvidraco. The sequence goes on along the minus strand of NC_062542.1, from coordinate 15,092,341 downwards.
AACGAAAGGCTTGAGTCTGAAATCTGAACCATTAAAGCAAATACTGGCAGCTGAGTAAAGGATGTGTAATAGATGAAGCTTTGGTGTGTGAACAAGCTGTCGAATCTCAATTAATTTCTGCTTTTTTCCTGTTTCCCTAAAGCTGAATGACCCTTAATGACCTTCTAAGGGTTTTTAGATGAGCTACCATCTATCATGAAGAAGCGAGCCAATAAGGCCTCGGAGCTGGACGATCCTTTGTGCTGCTGTGAGTATGTGGACCGACATGGTGGGCGGAGTCACATGGCAGCGTGCTGCTGTGACTGTGAGGATCTGGACGAGGCTTGTGACAGGTGAGAGAGGAGCTATGTGGGATGGAGGGCCGCCACTCAATAAGCGAATTATAAGATAAATAGGGATCATAGCAAGAGTGAAAAAAGTATGACCTGCGGCCACGGACTGGCCAAGCCTCTTAATCCGGCCCACACGATGAATTTTGAGTCCATGTTGTATATTAAAAGTATTTTGTAAACTGTAATTGTACTGCAAGAAAAATAAAATAACTATCCTGTTACTTCAATAAGGGACATAACATAACATCCAGGAACATGAACCAGGAACCACTTGCCAGATTGATTAACCACTACAAGCAGAGAAATTGCAACTATTATATTAAATTGTTGTTTCACAGGTGGATGAAGAGAGAATCCCAAAAGCCAGATTCGATATCTCGAGCGGCGGCCACGGTGACAGATCGTCTGCGAGTGCCCTGGATTTCAGGAGCTAAAAAAGTCGACCTGTCCCTGATCCCACCTCTTATCCTACTTCCTATCCTCTTGCACATTGCTGCCCTTCATTACCTGCTGGGTATCGTGGTCCTGACGACGCTACCCGGCATGGTGCTGTGGTATTACTACTTCACCCACCGCAAGAAAGGACGCACGCTGTTCTTCCTCAGCTTGGCATTGTTCTCCCTCTTCTATATGTACTACCTCTTCCTCACCGAGGTTGTGCCACGAGGTGACGTCACCAACGTACAGCTGGGGATCATCACTCTAGGCATGGTGCTTACACTCACAGCCCTCGTGCACACCAAGAGAGGCCCGGGCTACGTCAAGCCCAGTCCTGCTGACACGCACAGCACAGTGACGTATTACAGCCTTCCCCCGGACGTAGACCCCGCATACGATGATGGCTCACAACATCAGGTGGTGATCACCAATCGAACCGGTCCTGCCGAGCAAGCCGTTGAGTCCAGAGCTGTGGCAGGCGACGAGTTAGAGAAAGACCGCAGCAGGAGTAACTGGTGTCCATTCTGCAAGCTGGTGCGACCTCCGAGAGCCGGACACTGCAGGATCTGCCGCGCTTGTGTCCTACGCCTGGACCATCACTGTGTCTGGTGCACTTCTTTCACTACTTTTCTTGCAGCATTGTCATTTATTAAAATGTATTATTTCAGGTATTATTAAGTATTATTAAAACAACAATATAATAAATAACATTATAATTTTATTACAGCTCTATTACACTAAAATGCAGCTCAAAATATATGCTTATAAAGCACAAGGCAAAGGATAAACAGCATAAGGGGAAATAAAACAAAATAGTAAATATAACAAAGAATATATCATTCTAAAAGAAATAATAAAGTAACCAAACATGTGAGCTTTGTAATTGCCAGAGATCCAATGAGGAGGAAAACCGGAGAGGGGATGATTTTAGATCTACAGCATAATACAGTTATACAAGTGAAAGCTGTGATTAAAATCTGACCTGTAGTGTCGCTTGGACAGGATTAACAGCTGTGTAGGTCAGGCCAACCATCGCAGCTTCCTACTGACGCTCTTCTTCTTCCTGTTGACCTCATTGTATGGGATCAGCTTGGTGCTGCGCAGTGCATGTCCCACCCAGAGCCTCCTGACCGCCTTGTTCTACTGCCCCGATGTCTACAGTCAGTCCAGGTCTTAACCCTTTACAAAGCTGCTTTTGTTGTTTTGTTGTTTGCTTGTTTTTGAAATGAACCCTTTGCTAACTTTCATCACCGTGGTGACTTTTGCTACGTCCAAGATGTTTTCAGTGACCGAATGGAATAAAAGAGTATTGTTTTTGCACTGGAGCCAGAACGAAACACGGTTCTGAATTCAGTGCCTTAATAAAATAAAGGCTAATGTAATAAAAATATTTAGTCAAAATACAACAAAAGTTAAAAACAAAACAAAAAGAAAACTTAACAAAATCATCCAAGTGAAACGGAATAGATTGAAGGTACAGTATGAAGGTTTATTGAGTGTAAGAGGTAAGTGTGTAAGTCAAGGGTAAAACTGTAGGCTTTCAAGATATCAGCTGTCTTAGTGATGTGAATTCATCCATTATTAATAATCTAACCCTGTGTGTTTTACCAGCTCGGCCTTGTGCTTCACCTGTGCTTGGTACAGCAGCATCGTCACTGGTGGTCTGTTTCACCTGCTGATGCTGCAGCTGATTAACGTCAGCACCAACGTAACAGAGCGCGAGGCTCGGGTTGCTCTGAGGGACAAAACGGGACGCAGTCTCATATGGGGCCTCATCATCGACACCGGTGTGTATTCGCACGGCTTCCGCGCCAACTGGATCGAATTCCTCACCATGGGCGAAACGGTGGAGCCTAAAGCCCTGAAACCTACAGATCTGGTGTAGACCTGCTGCTGCTCAACATCTAGACTTTAATGAAATGTGACTTATTGGAGGTCATGAAAAGCTGTCAGATCGGATTGAAGCGTTACACACATGCAGATACAACATAGTCCCAAGATTAGGAGAACAGAAAGGTTTTATTTTTATTTTTGTCCACCAGGTGGCAGCAATATATTATATTTCATCTGGCTATAACCAAAATGTCTTATCAGTGCACCTCAACAGTAAAGGGGTCTGGATATCAAACCGTTCACCAGACCCAATATCTGTGTGTCCAAAGCCATATAAAATACACCATAAGACCATAACATTCAGAGCTGCTGTGTATCTGTCGTCGCTGGACAGACTGTAAAGTAGTGTTGTCTAGACATCGTGTCATGATCTAGCTTGATTTAGTGCCTTGCTGGGACATGGGAAGAAAAGAAAAAAAAAGACAGCCTACAACGCAGCCCTAGTCGGCTGTAAAACTCCGACGGCATCACAGTGAATGTGAAACGACGACCGACAGATGTTATGTGCGTGTCTTGTGTTTTTATATTGCTCATATGGACACAAGTGTTTAATATCTGTGTTAAACAAGCAGTGGACTTGCAGTGTTTAAGAAATCAGGTCAGAACGAATACGTGAAGATCCGTCTCATTTTAAAGCCTTGTTAAAAACACACTAGTGAAAAATAAATAAATAACAATACAAGCTCAAAGTACAAAACGGGTTCCGTCTGTTTTTACCAAGCAGTGTTTGTTCTGATCTGTGAACCATGATGCATCAGTGATAAGCTGCTCAGATTGATTGTGACTCACAAAAGAAAAAAAATTAAACATTTCCAAAAAGACTGTTTTTTTTCTCTCCTTGAATTCCAATAAAGGTTGAGATTGCGATGATTTCTTGTTAGTTGTGTGACCCAAGGCTCCACATGGCGTTCAGCGGTGAGCCTCGGAAGTCCGGGAGGATCTCTGCCACTTTGTTTCGGAGTCGATCTCTCCGCTCCTCTCGCCGTCTTTCCTCCTGCAGTATCTCCGGGAGACGCCGCCACGCAGAGAAGCATCTCCTCAGCACTCGCCTGAGGTGCACACAACATCAAGTCAGCTTGTAAACCTCACAAAAAGGCTTGCATTTCGTCATGTTAAATTTGCTGACCTGGCACTGTGCTCGTCAGCCTTTGTCTCTCTGTCCCAGCCATCCAGTTTCTGTTGGATTGCGTGATCCATCAGAACCTTAAACGCTTTCCTCTGAGTCCGAATCGTGTAGAAATGCTCGGCTCGTACCTCTAGTTCAGACTGTAGATACATAAACTGAGAAAAGACACAAGGTTTAATCAGCATAGATGTCAGCATAGTTACTATTCACTAATCCATTCTCTAAAACACTTCATCTGAAAAGCTGAAAAATGTAAAAGTAGCTTGATAAGTGCTGTAGATTCTTTACCATTTTCCAGCCGTATAGAGCTCTGCAGACCAGAATGCCCTCATATAGCTGATCTGCCCGTCTTCTTTTCTCCGCCAGGGCCTCGCTTGTTGTATGGAGCCAAAACAGAAGGCAGCGTCTCTGTAGAACCTGTGCGTGATGCGCCTCTGCTTTCTAGCAAAGATTTCAGACATTAACATAATTACCACCATAGCCCGAGTCGCTCAGATTGGCAACGTTCCTCCTTCTGTTCCTTATGCCTTGTGTATACGAGAGTGGCTGAGAACTGTCTCGCCTTCAGTAGGAGGGATAAACAGCTCTGTGTGCATCGAGGTTCTCTGAGACGATGAAGCGGTTTCCTGTTATTCGGTTTTTGGAAGGACGCGACGCTATGCAGACACCCAGCAGAGGAAATGCCAAGCCTGTCACGCTCGTGTGTAATAAGTCTATGGATCAATAGACATCTGGGTTTTCAGACTGCGCCGGCCATCTGGTTGGCTGACACCGCTCGCTGCTTTGATAACTAATAGGATTTGGAGTTTACTTCTCCTTCCAACACATTTTCTCATCCAGCCACTGTCTTTGCTCATCCATCATGATCACCGTGTGAACAGGTGTAAAAGCAGCTATATGAAGGGAACATCAGTAAAAAGAGGGACCGAACACGCCGCTGTGTGAAAGGCGGCAGATGGGCTTGGTGAAGAATGTGTGTGTGAGCTGGATGATGATATGTGGGGCTAGGAACGAGTGTCAAGCCACGGGGGAGGTGTGTGTGTGTGCGTGTGTTTTCACCTGTGCATTGGCATGGCTCTGCTCCACCAGCCGCCTCCACGGTGTCATTCCTCTGTATAGCAGCAGGGATCGTTTGTAGTGATCTCTTGCCTTCTGGAACAACTTTTGCTCCAGCGCTTTTCTCATCTGCTTCTCAATCTCCATCTACACACACACACACACACAGGTTTTTGTTTGTTTTTTTAATTAATCCTAATTTCCATCTCCACATCTGCTGTATATGATTGATTACCTTAGACACCTTCGTTACGTCTCTTTCACAAGGACTCGTATGACCGATGCTGCATAATCTAAGTCTAATCATAAATGTAAGATTTCCTTAACGGAGGGTTTTGCGTAGTTGATAAAAGCGATAAAAGGAACTACTTTGTTTTCTTGATGTGGAACATTTGCTGTGGTGCGAGAGGAATAAAACCCTTGCTGTGTATACAGTATATATATTAAGAAAGGTGCAGATTTTTGAAGTTACTCTGTGTTACCTGGCAACCCTGCTGTTCTTATGCTTTGATATAATTTCTTATGCTTTTAGGATATTATTTTAGCATCTATAAGATCTAAAAGTCATTTAATTAATCCCTCTACAGGTTTGTAATGAAATCGAACTGTCTTGAAAAAAATATTACAAACTACATCATTTAACCGGTGGAGGAGATTCGGTGTGTTGAGTGAATATTGTGTGCTTTGTTTTATAGGCCAGGAGACTTTACATGAGCCAGAGGTATAAAACTTCAGCTGCTGACGGTTAAACACCTATTTATGTAGCTTTCACGTTTTCATCATAAAAAATATTGAAGCGATAAAAGAAGCAACATGTCCTTGACAAGTCAAGGACACACACACACACACACACACCTCCTTCTTCAGTCTCTTCTCCTCCTTCCTCTTTTCTACCGCTTCACGCTTCTCCTCCTCTTCCTTCCTCAGACTCTCCTCCTCCTCCGCCTTAATCTGTGCCTGAGGGGGAAAAAAACAACGACAACAAAAAAACGCTGATCGATTTGTTAATTCACGAAACGTATCTAATCTCCACCGGCCCTTCCAGCGCTCACCAGCTTCTCCTCCTTCCGCCTTTTCATCATCTCCACCACCTCCCTCCTGCGCTCCGCACGCTGCTGAGCTCGCTGTTCCATGGCTGAGAGAGACGAATGGAAAGGTCAGGACAAAGGTCAGATACGGGATTATCAAGCAACGTCTCGGTTCAGCGTCTCAGCATAAGATGCGTCTCCGACTTTATCGTACGAGCCGTGTTCTTACATAACCACCTGTTTATTTGGACAAAGAAAGCTTTCATAGCTGTGAGGATGATTTTTTAGAGCCTTGATTTTATATGGAAACACCTCTCGGCTCTTTAGAATCAGTGCACGCTCCTTTCTACCAGTTTCAGAGCAGATGTGGGAGTTCCTTAATACATAAATAATTAACAGCTGCACAATTTTGGACAAATATTTCTGGTGTGAGAAAACACTTTGCCGTGACTTAGACATACAGTAGACAAGAAAACAGCTGTGTGTGTGTGTGTGTGTGTGTGTGTGTGTGTGTACATTCACACCTGTATAGCCCTGTGTGATCAGACCTCCTCTCTCATTCTCAGTCCGCCCACATGATGCTAAATTCAGCCTGCGAGACTTTGAAGTGTGACTTTACTCGTGGATTACTCTTTCAGAACAGCACGAAAGAATCTCTGTGCAGCTGTCAGCTCCAGCGGAGAGGTCTGTGTGTGTGTGTGTGTGTGTGTGTGTGTGTGTGTGTGTGTGTGTGTGTGTGTGTGTGTGTGTGAGAGTGTATGTAAATCTGACCTCGTACTGCAGGATGACGGCTGGCCAGACGACTGTCGTGTTCTTTGGGGGCCGGACGACCGGTGCCGCTTTCATTCGAGGCTCCTTTTGATCTGTGGCTGTGAAATAGAAGAATAACGCACTTACAAAGCCTTCTTTCTTTCTTCCTTTCTTCCTCTGGATTTCTGTCCCTTTTACAAAATGCATCAGCCATAATGAATGCAAGGTGTTCGATCGTTGTCGTCCATCTCCGCTACGAATTGGTTTGTTACGCAAAGCAGGCCTAGCTAGATCTTGATAGAAATTTGTTTGTTTGTTTGTTTGTTTATCCATTTGTTCATTCATTCATTCATTTTCTACCACTTATCTGAACTTCTCGGGTCACGGGGAGCCTGTGCCTATCTCAGGCGTCATCGGGCATCGAGGCAGGATACACCCTGGACGGAGTGCCAACCCATCACAGGGCACACACACTCTCTCATCCACTCACACACTCACACACTACGGACAATTTTCCAGAGATGCCAATGCATGCATGTCTTTGGACCGGGGGAGGAAACCGGGGTACCCGGAGGAAACCCCTGAGGCACGGGGAGAACATGCAAACTCCACACACACTAGGTGGGGGCGGGAATCGAACCCCCAACCCTGGAAGTGTGAGACAAACGTGCTAACCACTAAGCCACCGTTCCCCCAATTTATTTGTTTGTTTGTTGGTTTGTTTGTTTCTTTGTTTCTTTATTTTTGCAAAAATCATCTACTTTGGGATTTCTACTGCATAACAGATGCCGGGGTACATACCTCGTCTTGATAACACTCTGAGATGCTGAGGGTTTGAGCTGGACGGTGAGCTGTTCTACTTTTTCTGCTTCCTGTTTGAGTTCCAGAAGTTTCTGTCTCTCTTGCAGCTCAGAGATGATATCCTGCTGTTCTTTAAGAAGGCGATTCTGCTCTGCGATGGTTTTCTGCTGAGCCGCGTGTCGATGCTCAAACCGCCCTCCGGGCATCTCGACACTCTGACAGTGGGGGGCGCCCTTCAATCTCCGCCCTACCTGAACCTCAGCTAAAGAGAGTACAGTGTGATGACGAGTCATTTGCCAGGCCTGAATGGGTGGGGCTGTCGTCCTGTCAGTCAGAGTGGGTAGAGATGGAGCTGAGGTGGGTCTTTGTACCGGTGCCTGGGCCTAGAGTTGATACAGCAGTAGCAATTTATAGAGATTATTATTTTAATGTCGCTCTGGGGTTTGTAAACAATTACGCAGTCTGGGATGTCATGCGTCTTCTCCAAGAAGGTTTCTTTTAATATTATTTATTTATTTATTTATTTATTTATTTATTTATTTATTAATTTATTATTATTACTATTATTATTATTAACTCCGTCCTTCATGGCACATTGAACACGAAAAAAAAACACAACAAGAGCAGGAGACAAAACTAACTAAGTCCAGAGGGGCAAATTATTACTGCCTTTGAATATTTAATGAGAAGTCTTTTCTGCTGAGCAAAGAAAAACATAAGCAGTAGGTGTCAGATACAGCGTGTTCTTAATTATCCATGAGTCCGTACATAGATATCCGACAAAGGAACGAAGATTAAGAAACATCTTGTGCTTAAATAATGTATAAAAACAGCATTGGATTATGCATTACACAATAAAATCTATATGTAGGTTTGTGACATTAAAGCAAAGATGTGCATAAGAGAGAAGAAACCTAATGGATGGTTTATAATGTAGTCTACATACAGAGGGGTGTTATAGTGGGACTGCACTGCATCCACTCATTATATACAACGGATATAAAATGTTTATACCTTCCTGTAAAAATGGCATTAAATCGTGTCAACGTTTCCAGCATCAATGTGAAAGTACAGTTTGTAAAAAATTAAACAAAAAAATTAAAAAATTAATTAATTCCTTTTATTTATTTATTATTTTTGGCTTAAATGGTTTGACTCCACATCAATTTTTTGACCATGATGTTACTGTTTTATCATGTGGATGGTGTGGTCTATTTTTCCTTTAATTTGTCACTTGTCTGTATATTCAAATCGTACAAATTATTCTGTTGTAAATAACTTTCTAAACAAAATATATGTTTGATATTATTTGACACTTATGTATATCAGTTGATGGATATTAACTCACCAGCTGAGCGGTGGTTTCTGATTGGTTCACGTTCTCTGGCTGGACTGTTATTGGTGGTTCAGTGCAGTTGTGTTTTGTTAGTTTCCCTGAAGCGGCTGCATCGATCAGGGCCTCCATTTTCCGCCTGGTTTCTTCCCGCTGGCTAATTAGCTTCTTTCGATCTTTCTCTAATCGGCACCACAATCTCCAATCATTCAGGCAGCGCCTCAGGAGCCGCCTTCGATTGCTCTGCTGTGCTAGCTGACAGCGTCTGCGGGGAGACGAGACGCACCTCGTATTGAAACCTCAGAACTAACCCAGGGCACAGTCCTCTGTGTGTGTGTGTGTGTGTGTGTGTGTGTGTGTGTGTGTGTGCATTACCTGTTCTCCAGCCTCAGCTCTTCCTCCATCCTCTCAGTTTCTCTGTTTCTTCTCCTCACCCACAACAGCACCGTCCACACCCGCCACGCCCTCAGCTGCCTTTTCCAATCACAAAAAGCTGCTGCTTTAACAACCTGCACTCTTTTCTCCAACACCACTGAGTACCAAATGGAGAAGTGCTTCTGCATACACTGGAACACACACACACACACACACACACACACACACACACACACACACACACACACACACACACACACATCCAGGTAAATCCTTGTATCTTATTTTGGCCCGAGGTTCAGCTCAATCATAGCAACTTTAGTAACTGTTGATATGGTGAACTTTTTTGGTTAGAGCCTGAAAGGGACGACGGCTTCCAGCTGCTACAACTTAAGGAATCGGTTTATTGCACTTGGGACTATAAATGGAAAAAAGGTATATATCGGTTTTTATTAACAAAATATGGACATTTACATTTACGCCATTTGGCAGATGTTCTTATCCAGAGTAATGTGAGATAAAGCTTTTAAGTCTCTATCAAGGAATACATTAAGACTGGTTCACCAAGTTACAGACTTAGGATAACGTCAACCTAATCTCTGTTCAGGGATCATTTTATTTTTTTAAATATACACATACAGCAAACGTGCTAGTTGTAGTGTTTCAGGAAGATGAAATTCTTCACTCATTGTTTGAAGATCATTGCACCAAAGCATTTAAGCATGTTCCTTACCTGCAGGTTGAGAATGCGGACTTTGGCCTCTACTTCTTGCTCTCTGTACCGCTGTCTCTGAGTGACAACGTCAGGTTCTGGTGTAACGGCTTTCTTGACGGTGATCTGTTTCTCTTTCGTCTCTTTTCCTCTGTTCAGAAATGTGTACAAAGATACGTTGTCTTTATGAGCTGCTCTATGTCTGTCAGGATTACAGCCGGTGATACACTGGTCTTACACAAGGCCGTGATAACTAGTTTTGTGGATTTAGCTCCAAATGGATAAAGTATACAATGTGTTGTACTTAAATAATAAAAAAATATAGTTATGGTAAAGTAATAAACTTAGAGTAGAATATTATTTTTCTGCATTAATAATAATTAATAATTATTCAATAAGTCATTATGTCCTACACGTGACACATCTGCTCTTTACATGAATCATTACATGATTACGAACCTCTTTCGTGCCTTCTGCTCCATGCTCCTCTTCTCCTGCATCTCTCTGCGCAGACGCACCACTTCCTGCTGCAAAAGTTCCTCCTGTCTCCGAGCTTCCTGTTTCCTCCTCCTCTGCTCCTTGCTCTCTAGTTGCTTAGCCTTCTCCAGCGCCTCCCTCCGAGCCTCCTGCTCCCTCTGCTGCTGTTTCCGTGCCGCGTCCCTCTGCGAACGTCGCTCCTTTACCTGCTTGTGGCGTATCTCCATGGTGGCTGTCGGGTCAAGTCCTCTTTTCTTTTCCATGTCTGTGTCCTGACAGAGGCTCTGTACCGTCTCACAATCCATCAGGTCTGTTCCCATCAAGTCCTGGAGGAAGTGGTGCACCTCAAAGCTCTCATCTAGAGGCTCAAGCTGGGAATATACATCTGAAAAAAGACAGATGGGGAAAATAATTGAATGTGAGCCGTTAACATTGTTTCTTTTCTTTTTTTTTTATATCACACACATCTGTACCGTGAAAGTTTCTGTAGTTTAGCCTTTCAGGTTCCTCTTCAGTCTTCTGCTCTTCCTCTTCCTCATCCATTTCAAGCTCTTGGCGCAGCTTTTTCTTCATCCAATCATCAAGAATAATCTGAGCTGTGGGAGGACAAGAGAAGAGTACAAATAAATCCCTCAAAACGAAGCACTTAATAAAGCTGTTCTGTAGACATGTAGTCATGTATGACTAGTTGCTTTTAGGTAGGTTTTTAGGAGTAGAGAGGAAACCAGTGAAGCTGTAGGAAACCCATGTGGACACATTGGGAAACCGTTGATAATGTAAACTCGGGTTATCTGTGAAGCAGCAACGCTACCTGCGGTGCAGGACTGAAATATTGCCTAAAAAATCAGCTGAGAGTAACAAAGTAACTCACCACATCTACCACTTTGCTTTTAAAAAATAGTTGGTATAACTAAAAATTATTAAACCTAAAACAATGACTAATAAATGAGAGTGTGTACATATGTACCCTCGCTGTATGCATCATCATGGTCCTGCAGCTGGACCGTGCTTTCCAGGGCTACAGTACGCTTCGGTTTACCAGCATGAGGTTTCTGAGATGAAAACACCTCAGATACAGCGAACTCCGATGCCATCTCGACCTTCTGCGAAAAGTGAAAAATGAGCAGATCTGTCATTCTGTGAATATGTATAGATTTTTTTTGACAAACACAAACTGTCACACTGACCTTCATCCATTTGCTTATATCACCATCAGTCTGACGCATCTGCAAAATCAGTCGTAATAGTTTGGGATTAGAAATAAAGAACGTGGCTGGGGTTTATCTGGTCTTTTTCTTCATAACACCTTGTTTAATATATTTGTCTGATAATGGATCTGTCTAATCTCAGAGACGTGAAATGAACCACACCGTATGCCTCTACAAAAACACAGGATTAACCAGGATGGAACCTGACTCAACACATCCAGCTTGTTTTTTTCTCCACATGTGGTACTAGATGTTTGATTAGGTTTAATAAGAGGGAAAATGAACGATTCAAATTCTGGGGTTTGTATAAATGGCTGATTAGCTGATTATGCAAATGTCAAAAACACAGAGCACTTAAACATTTAGCAGACACCCTTATCCAGAGCGACTAACATTATTTCACGTTTATACATCTGAGCAATTGAGGGTTAAGGACCTTGCTCAGGGGCCCAGCAGTGGCAACTTGGTGGACGTGGGAATCAAACCCACAACCTTCCGATTGGTGTCCCAACACCTTAACCACTAGGCTTTACCTTTACACTTCTACAGTATTGTGCTGCTGTGGTTCAACACGTGATGGAGACTAAACTTGCCTTGGAGCTTGTTTGGGTTCCAGGTTTTGAAAATCTTTTCCAGGGAAACATCTCCGACCTGGTGTGGTGACTCTGCCTTCTTTTAAGTCATCTAGTTCATCTAACATTACAAAGAGACGGAGTTCAGCCACATGGTACACAGCGTAAAATGAAACACTGTACTTAAACTAAATAAACAATGTCAAGTAAAACAGTAGCAAGCTTTTAAGACCTAAATCTATTTACCTCAACATTATAGCGACTTATCCATCAAACAGAAGCGTAGAAAATGTAGTATGAACATTAGATCGTTCTTTGTTCAGCTGCTGCATCGAACTACACTCCACTATTCTGAAGCTAAGCGTCATTTTCGTAGTCATGGCAACGGTTTTCACCAGCGCTTCCGACCTATATTTCTTTCTGTATTGTTTTTTTTATTTGATCTATATAGCATCTAAATCACGATTTGGAGGACAAAAGGTATATTTTTAAAATATATACATATCAATAATTATATTTTGACCTTGATGGAAAGAAGGAAAAAGGATTAGGGTGACGTAAAAAAGATGCGACTCGACAGTCAGGGTCGCTCATCAACGTGCGACTTGTAGTACTTGTGTTCATGTGCTAGTTCTGGTGAGTAAATGATGTTCAAACGATCCTGTTTATAATAAAGCCAACAGATTTATATGAATTGTGTTAATACGATTTATAAACGCTTGGAGCTGTTTTTTTCTGCATCTTATCGTTAGCATTAGTTAGCTGTCTGTAGCTAACGTGCTACTGCTACATTTATTAGGATGTGAGAAATTTTTAATAACTCACATTGTCTCAAATCAGCTCAGAAACAGAGTCAAGTGTTTACAAGTTTAAAATAAGTTACTATCTTGAATATTTTCTAACATTGATCCCTAATGAGAAGCCAGAGGTTGGAGGGTAGGAAAGAAAAACAAGGATGATGTGAGGAAGAAATCCTGAGGCTGAGAAATGAACCTCATCCTCATTTGGGTGACACTGGAGAGTAAATAATGTCAATGTAAATAATGTCCTTCCTACAACAGTTTATAGTTGAGTGGAGTTTGGAAACTAAGAGCTCCTGAAGGGAACAAACAGGTCAGAACAGTTTCCGAGTTCATCACAAACCCAAAACCAATGAATTCCTGCCAAAGTCTTCATTCGTCTGATCCTTCGTTATAAAGACCTGAGCGTAAAGCTGAAAGGTCACGCGGCTATGTAACAGCAGTTTTCTGTATTAACTTTTTGTTAATCTGCTTGATGTTTTCTGTAGCTGTTCGTTGATGTGGTTATTCGGTTATCTGCTTTTGACCTCACCAGTGTCATGAAGCTGGAGATATCGAAGGTGGTTCGAGGTTGCCGTCTAGGGCTTTTGGACATCATCGGGCAAAGCGAGCAGCGCTCACTGGAAGTTCCCGGATGTCTCCTGTACACTCGCTGTGCCACTGTGCCACATTTGACCCAGGACACGCTTCACACACTCCACAACCTGCCTGCTGTCACACAGGTCACACTAGAGAGCCTGTAAGTATCTGCTGTTCTGCTTACTAAATGTCTGATTGGTGCGTAAATCGGCACCTCACATCTGGAGCTCATCATCACTTTTTAGATTCACACTAAGATCTCTTCTCTTACAATTTTTTAGCGCAGAGCACCAGGAAGTCCTGGAGGAGTTTAAGCATGGTGTAAGAAAGTTTGCAGGTTGGTAAATGTTCTCAAATGACCTTTGTTTCCAAATTGTGTGGCGGTTTGGGAGAACCTTTTCAGAATGCTGCCGTGGGTGAACTTCAGGGGCGAAAATAGATTGGGTTTTTCTGCCTATAACCAACTTTGACACCTTATCTTTGAGCGATGATCAATACATTTAATTGCGATTGCACAGAAACGATTTTAATCTTGTCTCCATCACTTTTCAAAACAATGTAATATCCATGCTGTCAATATTAATGCTGTTATTCACAAGAACATATTTACTTTCTGTCAAATGTGCCTGTGTATCTGGGAATACAAAGCCCAGGAGGACAAAGGCTTTCGAGCTTTCTGTTGAGATCCAGCGAAACACAACAACAACAACCCCCAACCCAAGCAAATACAACACACACACTCAGCAAATCACTATGAATGCTAGTTTTAATTGACACTATGTGCACGACTGACATGAGAAATAACCATCTTCCTCAACCCCTTCCTACACTTCACCAGTTGTCCCGTGGTCTTAACTTTCATTCTATTTTTTCATATATATATATATATATATATACATCAAAGTGTAAAAATACATAATGCACGATGAGTCACACTCATCACCTCATCACATCTGGATTCATTTCCCTCTGTATGTTTGTACTGACTCGGGTTTCAGTTGAATTCAGTGTGCTTTTGTTTCTTTCCTTCTCCCTGAGCAAGCAGTGTTTCTGTAACGTATAACGTTCGTGCTTTATGGAACACTTCATGTGCCGCACTCTTAGTTTCTCGACGTCGATCCTCTTCATCCGTGCTTGTAAAAAAAAAGTATCAGGTGATATATTACGATTCCAGCCAGCAGCTGTACAGGATGTGCAACTCGATTTCATCAATACCTTATGCACTGCTCAGCAGAGCGCAAATCCCAGAGCCGGTTTATTCACAGTTCATACAGAAGTCTTAAAATACTATTTCCAGGGTCACCTTTTCACACTGGGAGTCGCTGACTTTTGAAGAAATAACTGTTAAGTGATTTAAGGTGGATTAACTAAATTCAGTGATATCTATCTTGAGAAGGTTGCACTATGACGTTTTCAGCAGTTCTCTTAGTCAAAACAAAACAAATCAACAAGTTTGCGTTCTTTTGAGTTCTATTTCAGTTCCTTTGAGTTCTATTTAAGTTCTTTTTTGAGTTCTATTTAAGTTCTTTTTTGAGTTCTATTTAAGTTGCAGAAATGTGAAATAATTAAAATTACCACATAAACACTGCTCAATTAAGTCAGTTCAGTTAGTGTTTAGCAAAAAACTAAAAGGAAATAAATAGATAGATAGATAGATAGATAGATAGATAGATAGATAAAGCAACAGTGTATTTGGAGTGGACTGATGCTGCACCCAAAAGTTGAGCATGAAGCATGAAATAACTCATTTTTCCTATTTTGAAACCGCAGCAGGTTACAAACGATTGCCGACGGCTTGTTACACACGGAAAGAGTTTTTTCTTGTATTGAGCAGGCAGTTAGTGAGCAAATAATTTATAATGAATGCTGGGGTTTGCTTTATGAATGTCAATGATCAGTGGGTGGGTTTAGAGAAAATGGTATTGTTGTTGAAGAGGCAGAAAAACGCACTTTTATTATACTTTATTTTTATTTATGAATTTTTTTTGCATGGTTAGTGAATAAATGCGCTGTTCTGAAAGCATGTGGGAATGTTTTTTGTTAATGACCAAAGAGACTTTTTATTCAGCGTTAACTTTGGTTTTATCCTTTTTTTCTGATTCACACAGTTACTAGCCTTTGACCTTTAATTAATGATTACAGAAAAGACTGGACCCCAGCCAGCTCAATTTACTACATTAAAGATGATTTATCATCTGACTGAAGACTCTAAATCTCAATTTGTTTCTTTTATTGCATCAGGTCTACACGACACGCTGCTCTTCTGCTCCCTCCGTGACCCCGCTGCTCCTCATCCCGCCGGCCACGTCACCAACAAGGTCACTCGCATGCCGATAAAGTGGAACTCGGTCGTTTCTTTAGCGATAAGTTCCAGTTGTAAAGATGGAGAGCTTTTATGTTTCCCTTCGATTTCAATGCCAAGCCATATGTTTATGATTGCGAGTGCGTTTTTATCTATTTATTTATTTTTTACAGACGGTGTCTGTATGGGGCAGTGGAGGAAGAATAGAAATGTCAGTGGCCAGGTTTATGGCGATGCAGGCAGCAGTTCGGCCAGACTTCTATGAGAGCATGGCAGATGGAGAGACGTGGCCGGAGAACACGACGCGGAAGAGGGTGCGTAAAGCGGTGGAGCGCACTCTCTCGCATCTGGATGAGTGTCTTGAATTGCACCACAAAGCGCAGGTACAGTACACAACATCAGCTCGCTGCAGTACATCAAAGATGCTTTCAGACTCGTCTCCTGCACAAAGTGAGAGAGGGACGGACAGACAGACAGACTGGCACGGACAGACAGACAGACAGAAAGAGAGAGAGCTTGAAGGACGGACAGACAGACAGACAGACAGACAGAAAGAGAGAGAGCTTGAGGGATGGACGGAAAGGGAGGGACGGGCAGAGACGGCGCGACCGGTAGGGACGGGCAGAGACGGCGCGACCGGTAGGGACGGGCAGAGACGGCGAGACCGGTGGGGACGGGCAGAGACGGCGAGACAGGTAGGGACGGGCAGAGACTGAACTGGAGAGAAATTGCCTTTTGTCACATTAATTGAGCAAATTAGTATGAGCAATTTTTCAGCACAGTTTTTGTTGCTCGCAGCACAATGTTAATGAGTTTAAATTGGTTTAATTAACACGACCCGAGTCAGTCGCTTAACTTTGGCCTCTTTATTGCTGCGGAGCAACATTATCGTGTTGTTCATTATTCGATTGTTTCCTTCTGATCAAGGCAGCATTTCCTTTATTTATTAGGTCCTTTTGTATATTATTACTTAACCTTTTGTGTCCGTTTTACCGGACAAAGTCCTCCTGCATGTTGCAGAACATGTCATAAAAATACTTCTTTTTAAAAGCCTTTCCCAGCTGGATTTGACGCTTGACCTTACTAAAGAGCTCACTTGAGTTCACTTATTCTTAAAGACATTTTGCATGCACAACTATACAGCAGAATCTTTTACACACGAGGGAGAAACCTTACCGATGTCCTTATAGAATTCCATTCATCTTTTCACATGCTATCTTTATTTAGTTTTAATATTAGTATTTTGAGCGTTCAGAAAAAAAACACCACACAAGCATATTATATTGAATTTCCCAACTGGCCTTTTGTCTTTCTTTACACATCACTCGTAATAAATAATGGCGATTTTAATATTAAAAGTATTCTTTTAATCTAGAAGACTTTTTTCAAAATACAAACGAGTCAAACAATTAAACTCCACACACATTGTTCGGTCGACGCACCTCGTTTAATTTGTCGTCGATCACGATGAAGTTTTTGTGTTGCTTTTCCAATAGGAGCTGAAAGGGTCTGACATATTTGGCGTAGTGGAGGGTGGAGACATCTTAGAGGAGAGGCTGAGGTCAGCACGTGAGACGGCCAAACGGCCCGTGGCTGGGTTCGTCCTGGACGGATTCCAGTCCACCTCCATGGAGCAGGAGCTGAGGGAGAAGCTGATCTCTGCAGTGACTGCAGAGCTGCCTCAGGAAAAACCGAGGTACAAACCAACACAAAGCCTTGCTCTCATATTACATGCTGTGTGTGTTTGCGTTCCTCTGTGAGTGCTTGTTGTGCTCTGCGCCTCACATCTCCCATGCTCTCAGACTCTCTTCAGCCACTTCGACCCCCCTCCCTTCCCTCCACAGGCCTCTGTGGCCACCAGCTTCCATAAGAGTGATGCAGGAGTAGAAAACAGAGTTTTTCGAACAAACTTTGTGTTGTTCTAATGACAGCATGCAGGATTTGGGCTCATTCATAAGCCAACCGGCTTTGGAGGAAGTTAGATCGAAGAAGGTTTTTAGTCTTGCTGCAAAAATATGTTTTGAATCAGGGCCAAAAAAAAGGATTCATTAACAATATATTACATTTATTGTAGAATAATTTATTGTGCTAGGCGGCACGGTGGCTTAGTGGTTAGCACGATCGCCTCACACCTCCAGGGTTGGGGGTTCGATTCCCGCCTCCGCCTTGTGTGTGTGGAGTTTGCATGTTCTCCCCGTGCCTCGGGGGTTTCCTCTGGGTACTCCGGTTTCCTCCCCCGGTCCAAAGACATGCATGGTAGGTTGATTGGCATCTCTGGAAAATTGTCCGTAGTGTGTGTGTGTGTGTGTGTGAATGAATGAGAGTGTGTGTGTGCCCTGCGATGGGTTGGCACTCTGTCCAGGGTGTATCCTGCCTCGATGACGCCTGAGATAGGCACAGGCTCCCCGTGACCCGAGGTAGTTCGGATAAGCGGTAGAAAATGAATGAATGAATTTATTGTGCTTGTAATAACAACTGTATATTCAGTATAGGAGCATACATGACTGTGGTGAGGAACATAAAGTAAGAATAAAAAGTAAAAACAAGAGTTTAGTCAAACCCTCAGTTAAATAGTGCATTTTCTTAGATAGGAATCGAAATCCGTTTGATTTACATCATAACATCAAAAACTAAGTTTTTCAACTGCATCCTGTCACATGCACACGTACACGAGTGCTTTGCTAAATTATTTATTACATGTAAATCACTCCCATCAAAAAGCGAAACGCTTCATCGTTGAACCAAGACAATCGGTCAAAGAAATCAATCCAAAGAGCTTTGTATTGATGTTTTTTTTTTGTATTGATCTAGATTTCTTTATTGCTTTTTTTCTTTCTTTCTTTGAAGTGGACAAAGAGAACCGGACCTATGTGTTTGATAGATTGTTTTTGTTTGCAGCCTTCAATGACTTCAATTCTCACTGACCTGAAAAGGTGATGCTACTAATACGACACGAAGACATCAGCTTCATGGTCGTGGAGTAATATTTCTGACTACAATTTCCAGCCCTTTATGATGTCTCTCTCAGGACAATAAAAGACTTGTTGTTTTGAGTTCCCTGGGCTGAATGTGGAGTTGAGTTTCTTTTTTTATTTCTTTGGTTTGACTTTGCTGATTCTTGCAGGAAGTTTGTTCCGCAGAGGCTTTAACAACTGCAAACTCTGTGTCTGAGGTTAAGTTTGAAAAGACCTGAAATGTCCCGATGATTCCCTTCAGGTTGTTCTTTCTTTCTCGGCATTTTGTTCTGAAGTATTTGGTGTGTGTGTGTGTGTCAGGTTGTTGAGAGGCGTGGGTCGTCCAGATGAGGTCATAGCCTGTGTGGAAGCTGGAGTCGATCTGTTTGAAGGCTTCTTCCCTTTCCAGGTGACGGAGAGAGGCTGTGCCCTCTGCTTCAAATACACCATCACACCTGACCCAGAGACTTCAGGTACATCTCCCCCTACAGGTGGGCCACTGTCACTGCACTTACCAAGCTACACACCCAGAGCCCATGTCTTCTCAAGTAAACTCAGTCAAAAGAGTTGAAAAGAGTAACTGTAGATCTCTCTCTCTCTCTCTCTCTCTCTCTCTCTCTCTCTCTCTCTCTCTCTCACACACACTTGTATTGTATACTTGTTCATCTATAGCAAGTAATTGTGCTTTAATACCCAACTGCTATTGTGAGAAATACAGTAGGTTTCATCATCATTACTTTAATATTTTAATTTTAAATAGTCTCTAGACTGCTAGCCATTTTGTAAACAATGACCGTGAGGTGAAACCCATTAAAATTAGTGGACAAAAAGAAAAGAAAAAGGTAGATCTGGCTTGATAAGATAAAATGTTCAACTGTCAGATATTTTATGGCAGTGTTGTAGTAATTATTATGGTTCACGGTAGATCATGTCTTAATTAAAAAGAACATGTTCAGTATGTATAATTCCTGCTTTTACTACTTTCTTGCATCCATGTAAAGTACATGAGCTCAACACACTGTGGTTTTTATTTAGTACACATCCTCATCTCCACTTAATTTAATTCCTGGCTGGGGAGATTTGGCCGGTATCTGACCAAAGCATGCTTTCATTAATAGGAACAGCCAGAATAATGAGTAAATGAGAAACAGACAGCTAATTAACTTGCTATTCATGTGTCTCTGCTACTACAAGGCTACACAACCAGAGAGGTTAATGAGTCAAATTTGACCTTAATAGACAAATGTCCTGACTGCTCGCCCGCCGGGTTATAAACTGCTCACCTACACGAGTGCTGATTAACTCTGCAGCCTTCCGCTCAGGCTCTTGTCTGATTCACTTCATATATATAAATACTGACACTTCTTACCATGTGTGGACTTCATATTCTTATTAAATGTTCACGGATTTTACTGCTAATGCTAGCCAGCTAGCTCTGCTGACAGGATTTCTTTCAAGTAATAAGATTTATGAGCCATATTAATGAATGATTAGAGGATTTTTAAGTTGTAGGGGTGTGTGTGTGTGTGTGTGTGTGTGTGTGTGTGTGTGTGTGTGTGTGAAATTACTGTATACTTCTTAACATATGCTAGTTCACTATTAAGTGCTAACATGGCATGATGTCTGATAGGATTAATACATTATATTAGTATAGTTTTGTAAATGTCAACTAAATGGCTAATAAATACAAGAGTCACAAAAATTCCTTTCAGAAATTCCTTTATAAAAATCACATTTATGCAAGCTAGCTAATATCTACTGTATCATGACAGGATTTCTGAGAGGATTTTTGAATCAATGTTATGTGACTCTCGTGACTCTTTACTTCTATGAACAGCTAGCTGGCTAATATTAGAGAAACAGGACTTTAGTTCATGTTGATGGATTTTCCTGGTCTTTGGTTCTAGCAATTCCAACGAATATTAAGACAAATTAACCCTTTATTGCTAATGGGTGACATTGTGCTGATGAGAGGGATGTCATGGCTTACTGGTGATGTGTTTGGATTGCTAATTATTTGATAACTATATTCCTGCTGTGTCATTTGTGTACCGTGTGGCTGTGAGGATCTGTTTGTGTAGCTCGGGAAAACAAAATAATTAAGTCGCAGCTAAGCTGAAGTGCCTTATGTCAGTCTGTTTCCCAAGCAGGAGAGAGGTGGTAATTTATTCCGTAAGCCTCTGACCACATGAAGTCCATAACCGATGTCTGTAATGGGCTGAACATCTCACCCTCGGAGTAGCGTAATTAGACTCAGTGATGTGTAAAGAGGTGCTGTGTCAGGCAGAGTAAATCGATTACGAGCGTTGAGAGTAATGAAAATCAGAGTGGTTTGAAGTTCAGCGCTGCCCCTGGGATTTTTTTTAGATTTCTTCCAAGCACATTAGCACAATCTACAGGAGGGTTTAAAGCCCAAGTTGCTCCTTCCTGATTAAGCTACTACCATTTTAAACTACAGGACACCTTTTCATCAGAACCTTTATATTTCATCTTGGGTCCATCAAAACTTTCATGCTCATTTCGCAATCTCTTGTGTTTTATATCCCAGTTCTTTAAATCTTTTATCATTCTCTTGGCCTGTCTGTTTTTACACTCATATCTTTTGAGGTAATAAAGCAAGGGATGCTTAAGTTAGGCTTTTACCTTTCTGGAGTAGTTTTTCTGATGGCATTTGATTAAATATTAAAGCCAGTGAACAGCAATTCCAGCTCTGTTTACATCCAGCTCTGTGTGTATGTGTATGTGTGTGTGTGTGTGTGTGTGTGTACACACATAACTCCGTCTACATACAAGTGTGTGTATCTATCTATCTATCTATCTATCTATCTATCTATCTATCTATCTATCTATCTATCTATCTATCTATCTATCTATCTATCTATCTATTTTAATTTACACTAATATTGGATTCAGTTCGAGTTTATTTTTACACTTTTTACAATTGACGTTGTCTCAAAGCAGCTTTACAGAACGAAAAACATAGAACAAAAGATTATTAAAAAGAATAATATAAAGATTAATGTGATACAAAATTCAAGATCAATATTGGATACATGTGTGTGTTTGTATTTATCCCCAATGAGCAAGTCTGAGGTGACTCAGTGAGGAGGAAAAACTCCCTTGAATGGTAAAGGGAGGAACCAAAGGGGAACCTCATCCTCATATGGCTGATACTGGAGGATGTGATTTATAAATATACAAATTGTGGAAGTTTTACATCAAAGAATCTAAAAAGAATTAAAGTTATTTTAATCTCTGTATGTTTGTGTGTGTGTGTGACAGTGCTGGAATCGAACGGATATGAGCCTGCTGTAGAACAGCTGAAGGAAAATGGAGACAGCAGCCCTGAAAACATGACCCAATTTGAGATGGATCTGAAGGACACAAGGTATATGGAGGATGTTTTCTCCTACTAGCTTATTATGTCCTCAAAAACCTCATTCTAGTAACAGTGACTCTCTAATCTGATCATCTTGATAAAGAGGGTGGGTAGGTGGAACCAATATTTCTCTATTTCATACCAGGCTTTTTTGGTCACTGTGCTGTTTCCACAGCAGGTCGTTCAATTTTTGACTGAGATCAGATTGGCGAGTAAATAAAGAAAGAGGTTTTTGCAGCATCATTGTTCCTGAAGCATTCATTGCTGCAGTGCCATGTGAATCACGTCCTCTGGCGGGACAGATCATTGAAGGAGGGTTTGCATATTGTTTACTGCATGTTGCATCGTTTCCAGACATCAGCAATGATGTGTTTTAGTTTTATTAGCTAAATAACAGAAGTCTGTCTTATGGCCAAATAAAGATTTTTAATAAATACACACGCAGCTTGTATTTTACCTACTACAAAATAGCAGTAAAACAGCAGGAAGCATCACTACTCATTTGTCTAATATGCAGCTTTTTAATACAGTTCCTCCTTTAAATTCTGAGATGTAATAATGATGTTAGAAATCCTGGTGTGACCTCTGATTCCGTGCACCATTATTAAACACCATATATTTAAAATAATAAGTATTTTTATTAACCAGCTTTTGGTAGTAACAGTTTGGATGACCGTTATAATGACTTCAACTCTCTAATGACTTCAGCACACAACAAAGTACTGGAACAGTGTTCAGAAGGAAGGTGGGGTTTGGATGGTTAATAAATGATAATGTGAGACGTTCAACGCTGTGTTTTCCAGGTACCGAAATGATTTCCGCCCGCTGGTGGACGGGTGTAGCTGTTATTGCTGTAAGAACCATAAAAGAGCTTATGTCCATCATCTGCTGGTGACCAATGAGCTGTTGGCTGGAGTGTTGCTGATGCTGCACAACACTGCTCACTACCTGGGATTCTTCCATGCCCTGAGGGAAGCCGTGGCCAACGACCGGCTCCAGGACTTGAAGAGCAAAGTGTTACAGTGATCAGTGTGGACTAGATGGTTCAAGATGTGAATAGTGTTGAAAATGCCCTGTCAGTTTTAGTCTTTATCCACTTCATTTAAAAGTAGGAAGTCTACAATTTGTTAGAAATTTATAAGAATGGATTCCTATTAATGATGCGATATTTTTACACACCTTGGGCTTTACATGATAAGCTGGATATGAAGAAGTTTCATAATAAATCATTCACATCAGTGTTTACTGAAAGAATGATAATCTGGTTATTTTAAAACAAGTTTTTATTCCACAAGAACAACCGAGTCAGTCGTATGTATGTTTTAATAAAAGTCAATAAAGTAAGAACAAAAGTTATGACCCCCTTTAAACAGGGAAAGTGTTATCTGTGGTAGCTGATGCACTGCAGTGGCCAAGCTGCATTATTGGAAGATTTAGAGAACAAAAATTTCTGTGAGCTTTGCATCATATATTTTATCAGCCTGGTAAAACCAGCTTTTTCACAAACCCTCAATTTATGGTTGAATTTGTGCATAATAAATCAGAATTTTTATTATTTATAAATAATATTTGCATATTATGTATATTCATTGTGTGTCGGTATGTGTAAGTAATTTACAAAAATCGTTTTAGTGCTTTATTTCATGCCATTTATTTCAGCTTCTTCTAAATGCATTTATTTTTAGCTATGAAATAAACAATGGGTTTCAGGAGATTCAGGTTTGATAAAGAACATGGTCAAGTATAAGTACACAGCACTTACGTTAGTGATCTCCTGACACCACTGACATGGATGAACTCTTTATACTGCTTTGTGCATGATAGATCATCTGGGCTGTCTCTGACGAATCATGTTAGCTTGATGTTTGTAGAGTCATGTGATTAGCCTGACATTAACAGCAGCATGTGTGACACACTTGTGCTACGTAACAGCAGGCAGTGTTTCTATTTAAAAGGTGCTGAGTGACTTTTGCAGCCTGATCATGTCACCCAATTAGCTTGACGGTTAGAATCCAGGCCAGATGATTAAAAGTCTCACTGTGTAGTCCTGGATGTTTTTCTGCAGCCTCCACACTTCCCTATATCCTCTTCTATCTTAATGATATGGAGAGGTGAGAGGATTTATTGATTTGTCGATGCGGCGTTCTAAGTCGGTATACCTTAGTAATGCTTCAAAAGAGCAGTAATTTGATTTCTGAAGCAGACCTGTCAGAGCTGCATGTACATTTCCAAGTAAAGTAAGCTTTTTATTATTTCTTTTACATTTTGAGTTCATTACTAATCCATTAAGAAGTTAAAATCTTCACTCTGCTTAAATTTCCTACTTTCATGGATAACAGTAAGTGATGGGAAAGGGACTTGGCTTTCGATTAGACCAGAAAAGTGGTTGTTTCTACTGTATAATGTTTAAATTTGAGCTATGACATGAACACACAGATTGCACTCTCACTTTAATTTTCTGCTAAGTTTTTCCCCCCAGCAATCATGCGTTGCTGGATGGAAATGACTTGGTCTATAATTAACAAACTAATATTTTGATCTTGCTGTCCTGTTAAGTAATATTTCTGCCAAAGCCTTCTTCAGTTCTGCTTGTGTTATGACAAGCCATGCATCAGTGTTTAATCAGAGTCTGTGCTGTCATGAATTTAAAAAAATTCCAAGTTTAAGTATGAAAGATAAGAGACAATTCTCCCCGGTTGCACCATAAACAGTGTAGGACATCTTTACGTCGTCTTTTGGGTCCTGATTAGAGATAAACAACATATCCAGGTTACCTTGTCTAATGTTCTACTTACCTCTGCCCTATTTTTTAGTGTTTTTCCCCCAGAGGCTTGTGAGGTCAGACAGAGTTGAAATAAAGGTCACTGATGTCGGCTGCAGTGCGCTGAATAGGTCAAAGAAGGCGCGTGACCTTCTCTGAAATCAGACGTCGTGTGCTATCTTTTAGCTATGAATTGATTTCGCTTACATCCTGCTAGTGGTGATGAATGGAGCTTGCACTCTGTTTAAGTCTGGAAAGTTAAGTAAAGTCAGAGTAATGGAGCATGACTTTGTAGGTGACTTTGTGCTGTGTCATAAATCATAGTGGTGCTTAAAATCAACAAGAAAAAGTAAAAAGTCAAAAAGGCTTAAAAGTTCCCTGTTTGACTCTTTGGCTGTCTAATGACAGCCAGCTGTGCTGTGAACACCGTTTTATTCCCTTATTGCCCTTAACCCTCAGTTGCTCAACTGTGTAATGTGAGATAAATTGTAAGTCGCACTGGGTACGAGTGCCTGCCAAATCCCAGAAATGTAGAACACCTAAACAAACAGTTGAATTGATATCTGATTAAATATGTGTACTCAATTTTGGAAATAAAGGTCTTTGATATTTCTATGAATTCAAAAAATGACATGTATACACTAACAATAGAATTTGTCATGGATTCTTTGAAAAGGGAGATTGACATTCAATTAAAAAATAAATAAATACATCTTTCCCTCTGGTGAAGCATGGTGGTGGCAGCATTGTACCCCAAATGTTTTTAAGCAACAGGGATTTGTCAGGCTAGGAGCCTAGCAGGCTTGTCAGGATCGATGGGAAACTAAACAGATCAAAGTACAGCAACAGCCTTGAGGAAAACCTGCTCCAGCGTGCTCCGGATCTCAAATCGGGATGTCCAGTGTGAAAATGATTGCCTTTAGGACAGGTCCTTGAATGCTCTTGAGTGGCCGAGACAGAACCTGGCTTTAAACCTGATGGATGATATTTGGAGAGACCTGAAAATAGCAGTACAGTGACTCAGTCCTCGGGACTGAGACCAAAAGTCTCAAGAGAAAGAAATTGGTGAAGATCTGCAAATGCTAGAAGATTTGCGATAATTGCCATGAGAACTGGCAATGAATCCGTTTTGATTTAAGTGAAATATATATAACAAGAATAAATCCTTCAATTTGAAAAAAAAAAAATATTAAAAGAAATGTTAAATTCAAAAAACAAACTGATCTGAATGAACTTTGTATAAAATCGTTAAGAGAATTGTATTGTTATCAAAATGAAAATGGATGGATGGATGGACGGATGGATGGATAGATAGATGCATTACCTCATTATCATTTAGATTTGTAGAACTGCAACAGATATTCTGAGTACATCTCTGTCTGGAAATGATAAAATGGACCTCTATTTATTTATTCAAAATCACTTCTTTGTGTTCATCCTTCCTGCGGCTGCACTGACCTGGAGATGGAAATAAATGAGAATTTTAAAATAATATGATTTCCTCAAAACATTTATTAAAACTAAATAAGGCAAAAATATTTGCAGGATTTAATACACATGAAGTGACTCCAAGGCAGAACATTTATCCCAATCTACTGTAGCCTGAGGAACTCTTATCTCAACAGATTCTAAAACTCGGAGTCTCACCTATACAGACGAGAGGAACTTAAGGTGAACCTGATCATCGTCCTTTAAAGGTGGAAAATCTGTAATGGCAGCACCGCGGATGAATAATGGGATAATATTCCAATATATTTAAAAAAAAACGGAAAAAAAAACCAAAAGCCCATTTTCTTCATCCTCCTCATTTCCTCCAGTCTGCCACTGAAGTGGACAGAAGCGAGTGAAAAGGCCAGGCTTGTGCTATTATGGGTATCAAATAGAATCAAAATGATATCAAATAAGCCTCTTTGGTTCAATGGGATGTTTAGCACAGGGCAGTTTTTTTTGGATTATATTCATGAAAGCTTAACGGTCCCTAAGAGGATTAAGATTTATTGGCTTATAAGGAAAAAAAAAATACAGGTCCTAATTTCACCTTTAGACTGTAAGCAACACAAATGCTTTGGATATGGGTGAGGTATTGGTATGCAGGGCTGTAACAGGGCTGGATGGTACGGTGATTGAAATCCAGTGTGATAAGTGAGTGTGTGAACAAGATCTTGACTGTCTGTCGCCTCACACCACCTTTCCCATTACACTGACTGATGGGGAGGTGAGCCTCATCAAACATGTATGAGTGTCTCAGAAAGAGCGTGTATAGATTTCAGGTGGATGTAAGGCCACAGCTGTGTGAATACCCAACCACGCGTGTGTGTGTGTGTGTGTGTGTTTACATGAAAGAGAATACACTGATTGATTTATGTGCATAGTAATACAATGATGGATCTTGTCCTGTTTTCATGTGCATCGCCTTGACTGCTTCATTCAAAATCCTTCCTGCTTGTGTGTATGTATGTGGAGAACGGTGCCATCTTCAGAGCTGTTCTTCCTTCATATTCACAACATGAACAGGGTTCAGGGGGTCACATAGTGAATCGTTTTCATTTCCCATCACAAATTGTAACCATACGTGCAATCTAAAGAATTTAAGTCAATGAATCACTATCCATTCAATCCACACTATGTGGAAAAAAGGTTAAATCTAACAGAGAACATTTTAGAAGTATAGTCAGTATTTGGCACGGCCTGAAACGTTCCTGCAATGTTCCTTAAGCATCCGCTGTAACGACCGTTCCCATCTGAACATTAAACTGTGGTAACTGTGAGAAGCTTACACAGTAAAATGGTGCATCAAGGAACAATTTTAGGAATAGTTATCCAAAAATGCTTTCGTAAGTTCCTGAAGCATTTCCAAAATCTTCTAACATAAAACTCTTAAGCAGTTTCCTCTGCTGAAATGTGTTGTGTTGAGAGTTTAATATTCCCCGAATGAGTCAGATTCTCTGCTGAAAGATTTTTAAGGGAACAGTTGATTTATGTATTTTATTTTTACATATATGTTATTCATATTTAGTAAGTGTTGGCTTTACAAATATATATTTAATGCTTATTTTTTTATTTGGATAGTAACCCTTGTCAGTTCTGAAAAAATGTACTTAACTTGCTTAGTTAAAAATGTCAATAATGTGATGAGTTTTTCAAGGGCTCACTTTTCCCCCCAAGGCTTAAATTGAGCCTATCCATTACATCTTACATGAAGAATGTGGATAATCTGACATCTTATCCTGGGTGTATCCCTGCCTTTACGTGTTCCCAGGAGAAGCTCCAACTACATGGTGATGTGACCAAACCTTACCCCAGATATCCAGCTGTTTCTACCTGTTCGATCATGAAGCCTTAATTAAGCCTTAATTAATTTTTTTCCCTCGCTGATTTAAGGTTTAGCATTACTTTGTCCCTTTTGGATTTGCTCTATTATTAATTATGTGCTTAAACATCACTAAATGCAGAATCACAGTATAATAAGAACTGATTCTACTAAAAGGTGGAATTTATTTTTAGTTGATGATTTGTTCATGATATGTAAAAATGATTTACTCAATAAACTGTCCTATTTCTTGTTCATATAACGTTCACCAGTTGGTCTGGATGAGTATTTGTACACAGTATGTCTGTGTGATTTGTCATGAATTAATATTTAAATTAATCTTTCTCATCCATAAAGTCCACATTTCACTGTCTGTGGTTCCAGCATGCTGGCTGTCCACAAGCTTCCGTCCCTTTTACACAAAATCCATCTGCTAAGAAAGTAATTACAGTGGATTAATGCAGCTTTTCCTTAACTGGAAATTCCATTTTCTACAACCTTCTGGAACTGGTGTGTGTGTGTGTGTGTGAGAGAGAGAGAGAGAGAGAGAGAGAGAGAGAGAGAGAGAGAGAGAGAGAGAGAGAGAGAGAGAGAGAGAGAGAGAGAGAGAGAGAGAGAGAGAGAGAGAGGAGAGAGAGCGACAGACAGACAGACAGACAGACAGACAGACAGACAGATAGAGGAAGAGAGAGAGAGAGAGCAAGAGAGAGAGAGAGAGAGAGAGAGAGAGAGAGAGAGAGAGAGAGAGAGAGAGAGAGAGAGAGAGAGATCTGGGCCTGAATTTTGCAGTGATGACTTTAAAGTAGGAAATAAAATTGGGAAAGTTTGTTGAGGTAAATTATCACACAGTTCAGGGTTGTTTTCCTCTCCTTTTTGCATGAATATGATGTGTATATTGATATGTAATTAATGATTTAGTGTGTGATTAAAGCAGATTTAAAGCAGCCACTGACTTTACATGATACAATTTAGAGTTGTTGTTGTTGTTGTTCAGTGTTGTGTGATTTTAGACAAAAGCATCTGCTGTGAGAAGTGGAAGACCATGTCTCCTTTGCCATGACTGACAAACACAGAGGCCACGCCCCCTTTAATGCTGCTGGAAAACACAGAGGCCACATCTCCTTGACTGGTGCTGAAAAACACAGAGGCCACGCCCCCTTTACCGGTGTTGACAAACACAGAGGCCACGCCTCCATTACTGGTGCTGAAAAACACAGAGGCCACGCCCCCTTTACTGGTGTTGACAAACACATAGGCCACGCCCCCTTTACTGTGTTGACAAACACAGAGGCCACGCCTCCATTACTGGTGCTGACCAACACAGAGGCCATGCCTCCTTAACTATAACTGAGCAGCATGAAAAAATGCATGAAGAAAGTGATATACGGTATTAGAAAATCCATTTGCCAAAATTTCTGGATAAAAGTAAAAACCTACCAGTAATAAATACTTTATAAAATCATACATAGCATTTTTTTTGCCCAGAGACTGGTGTGAACATGATTTATTTATTATGCATAGATTTCCTGGTCAACAGATCTCTAGTTCTGAAGAAAGTATTATTGATTACACGAGAACTACAGACATTTTAAAGGAAAATAAAAATAAAGGCACCATTTTCCCACCTAGTTTCATCAGTAATTGTTTCTAATACCAGCTCAAAAATACTGTTTCATGTTAACAACATTAAATAAAAGTCAATAATGAACATTTTATTGCTGTTTTAAAATAAACATTAAACTTCTTCTGAAAAAAATAGGTCCTTCTCAAAAAAGACTGAATTATAAACAATTAAAAAATAATAAATTAAATAAAAATTATATAAAATTGTATACATTTATAAAAATAAATTACATAAAAGAATTAATTATAAATAATTTAAAAATTAAAAAAACATTTTTGTTAAACTTTTTTTTATCAGCAGTTCAAATCCTGGCTCAGGAGTAATACTGTATTATAGAAAATATTATAGTAATATTATGTACAAAGAGTTTTGGGTGGTTTTCCCTGCTGGTTTCTGTCCACTGCATCAAATCTTATTATTTAGTGCATGAGTTTGTGAGGGAAAAAGCAAAAAAAAATGTAAGATTGCTTTTTGCATTACATACCAGTTACTTATGAATATCTTTCTCATGTCCCACTCCACGGACACGGTGGCTTAGTGGTTAGCATGTTCACCTCACACCTCCAGGGTTGGGGGTTCGATTCCCGCCTCTGCCTTGTGTGTGTGGAGTTTGCATGTTCTCCCCGTGCCTCGGGGGTTTCCTCCCCCGGTCCAAAGACGCATGGTAGGTTGATTGGCATCTCTGGGAAAAATTGTCCGTAGTGTGTGTGCGCCCTGCGATGGGTTGGCACTCCGACCAGGGTGTATCCTGCCTCGATGCCCGATGACGCCTGAGATAAGCCAACTTATTCATTTTATATCAGACCTGTTTCTAGAAAATTATAAATGTTCTAATCATTAATTCTCCTTGTTTCATTTTTAGCAACAAATTTCCTCTGATGTCGTTATCCAGCAAGGCTTTTTAATTTCATGCTGATGAAAAAAAGAGAGATTTGATGAAACTAAGAGCTCACCTTGTCTACTCTGAGAGATATAAATAAACAAACACTATAAGGAGAACTGAGAACACTGTAAGGCTTTACTGAATCCTGGCAGTAAAGGTTTTGCTTAGCATGCTCACTTTTTACAGCAGTCACACTGGCATTCGGCTAAGGAGATAAATATACCGATGCTGACGTCGGTCAGAAAGCATGACAGGATGAAAAGTGAGACTCAATGAGTTTAGAATAACAACCATTGATCTTCCTCAGTGTCTGACCACTGCTGAATCAGAGCACTGATATGGTGATAAATAGAGGCTGCAGTGTGAGCAAGCTGGAGATAATGATTTTCTCCTTATCTCCTAGTGTTTTCTGTGGCTTGTAGTCCAATGACACCTTCAATAACATAATGGATGAAAACTGCAGAATAATTAAAGCATCGTTATGATCCATCTGTGTCTTTTATATTGTAATTAGTCTGGTGTTTAATTTAAACTGAATATATTGTGGAACAAATGAGCACAACCAAAACACACATTTTATTTGAAATTCATGTTCGTCCTCTTTCTCACACAACCAAGTTTCTTTATTCTTACTATCTGTTTCAGGAAGACAGCATACTAATAAGTGTCCTACATACAGTAGTGGTGGGATGTGTCGTCCTGACAGAATGAGGATTGTTCTTTAAACAAAGGACAAAGTAGTGTCCTTCTACTACACCGTGAAGAATCTTATATTTAAATTTCCCTCATCAGACAGAATTTATTCCCTTTAGGTCCTACATGCAGCAGCTAGAAAGGTAAAACATCTGTCCTAGTCTGAATGCTGGAAATCCATAAGCTGGTAAATTTGCAAGAGTTTTGTTTAGAATTCTTGTTAAAGAAAAAGTTTAATGAGTAATATGAAAAATCGGGATTCTGTCTGCAGATATTAATACACTTATCGGACATTTTAATCGCCGTATCTACCGTGAAGGTGGATGCTGATCTCAGCTTTGTTTAAACTCACTGTCAGGACTCAGCCCGGACTTTGGCCACGTGCGTCTGTTTACGTTCCTCGTCACGTGTCTGCCCCGCCTTCGTCTGCTCCTTCCTGTCTACACACCTGTTTCCTATTGTGATTAGCCTATGTATTTAACTGTGCCACGTTGCCTTGTGCAGCATGGAATCTACTGTTGTCGTGGCGTGGCGTGGCGTGGCGTGGCGTGGCGTGGCGTGGCGTGTCGTGGCGTGGCGTGATTAAACCCCGTTTATTTCGCCATGCTGCATATGGGTCTGTTCTGTCCCGCGTTCATGACACTCACGTGTGCAGAGATGAGGTTATGGGAATCGAGCGACTCTTCGAATCAGATTCAGAAAAACCTACCTGTTTTTGTAATTAACGCCGTCCACAACAGGAAATTTGGGATGTGATGCATGACTATTTTAGGGCATTTGATTAGGGATCTTTATTTATGACTTAACCAGAATAGTAGCTTAAAGTCTTTAGACGTTACACAGAGGCTTGAATTTATTTCTAATAAGAAGGAAAATGTGGTATATGGTAAGACAGGGAGGGAGATAAAGAATGGTTTCATCTACTACTAATCAACTGTTTTTACATTTGTACATTCCGTCTTTTCCTTCCCTTGATTTGACCCTGAACCTTGGGTCGAAAGAAGCATCAAAATACTATTTCCGCGTCTGCACCTGCTCTCATGAGTTATGTTAAATACATTGTTTTTGGAGTAGCTGTATTTTAGTCACGCATAGCTTTGACCTGCTGCCCTCTACTCCTTATCACACCAAAGCCAGGTGTTTAAGCACAACAACAAATTAGGAAGTGAGTTGGTTGGTGAATACGTGTCTCTCGGGTTAAAATGAAATAGCAGGCATTCAAACCGGGGGAGAAATTTCCATAAGTATCAGCTGCTACACCACATCCACACGCTGCTGCAGCCGGTAAGGGCTGATTAATGCTGGATGAGTTTCGGAGATTGACCTGCAGAAGCAGGATTTCACACTTTAAAGTCTCATTGCTCATCATTTAGCACTTCAATACAAACACGCACACCTCCAGTGATGACTGTGAATAATGAAGCAGCACACAATCATGCAATTGGGACGACATTCCAAGCAAGCGTGTATGTTTCGCAGTTTAAGCACAGTCACATTTCCGAATGTTTGTGTGTGTAAACAGGAAAGAGCATCGACAAACTGCCAATACTTCAATACTAAACCTGCTAACTGTCTCAGGGGGACTTCATCAAATCATGTGAGTGAAGCTGGGCCTTACTTGATGTGAGCACAAAGCCTAATCGATCGCTCTCTCATGCCTCACTCTGTCTTCCTCACTTTAATGAAGTGAACTCGTATGCCTTTCTGTAATGTGAACTAAACCCACAAGGACTATGTTTTACAGAAATTTAAATGCATGATAGGGGTTCATCAATTTAATTGAAGAATTTTCACAGCTACAGGTGAATGCATAATTTAGTATACCCCCACATGGATACTGGGAATACTGGGATAGCGGCTTTAAGATGTACCGTATTAACCTGGACAGGATGCTGGTCCAGCACCGGTCACCATGTGCATACTCTTTAACACCTAGGGGTAATTTTAGTGTCACCGATCCACCTAGTTGCATGTCTTTGCAAAGGAAACCAGAAAGCCCTGGGAAACCTCACTGAGAAAATGCACAAAATGGTCATACAGACAGTAACCGAATGACATACTGTAAATGGGACCCTGGACTTATGAGTTGTGAGGCAGCAATAAGGAACACATAAGGAAATTAATTTTAATGAGTCAGTTTCATAGAAATAAATAAAAAAAGGTTTTCATTCAGCCAATAGGATCAATGTGGGTTATGTTTTACCGACGTCACTTTAAAAGTTTTTAATCTCTCATCACCTTATTAACCTTTGTCGTATCCTCCAAACTGGATTTGCCTTTAAAATGTCTTTAGAAAATAAAAATGCTCTTACAAATGTTTTTTTTTAAATATAAGCATTATTCAAAATTACATTTGTGACTTTTCCATATTTCCACATAAATTGGCTATGACATCTATTAAAAATAAACAAGAACAGTAGAATTACAAGAAATTAAATAAGAGTTACTTTGGTAAAGCGATTACTAACATTTCCTTGGAGCAGCTGGACCCTAAAAATAAAAAGCTAAAAGCATTAAAAAATATATTGCATGATATTGTTTGTACATTTGTGCTGTTTAAGAACATGTCTGCTTTCACACTCACACACACACACACACACACACACACACACACACACACACACACACACACACACACACACACACACACACACACACACACACACACAATCCCTTATAAAGAAATGCTTATAGGAAGTGATAAGCCTCTCTGACAGGACCTCACTGTGTGTAAAGGCTTAACAGAGACGAGCAGCTTGACTGGGTTAATCTGCAGTGAAGGACTTGTTAAGTTGGACAGAGGAAGAACGACGTGTGGCTGAAGAAGAATCATGGTAAATTCATTAGCTGTCTTTTGCCATGAATTACTAATTAAACAGACTGAGACGCAGCTGTCATCACTCACATTGTCATTCTTGTGAGAAGTGTGTGTGTGTGTGTATGTGCTGTGTACACCGAGATTTTCTGAGTATCTTCACAAAAAGCGGGCGCTTTTAGGGCTAAAATTTAAAATACGCTTGAGTGTGGTGTACATCTCTTGCTCTCTCTCTCTCTCTCCCTCTCTCTCTCTCTCTCTCTCTCTCTCTCTCTCTCCTTCTCTCCTCTTTTTCTTTCTTCCACTGTCCACATCCATCTCCAGAGCATCTCCAGCTGGTCTGCACTTCCTCCCTCCGTTCATCTTTCCTGTCTCATTCTCTTCTCTAACGTCTTTCCTCAAGGCTCAAGGTCATTCTTCCTAAGTGTTTCTATTTTCTATTTATCAGACCAGAGCACATGGATGTTTTTTTTTTTTTGGTTTAATTTACAATAATATAAACATGTCACAAATGTAATGGCCACCAACATAGTTTTCATGACTCTTAGGTGTCACTTCTCAATGCATTCCATTTAAATAAGCTGGTAGCGAACATTTACAAGACAATACTTTACTTCCTGTAACACCGCCTGGATGCTTTCTGAGCATTTCCATCCAAAATGGGACGTTTCAAAGACATGCAAATACAAATGAGACCAGAAACTGGAAAAAACAGCTTCTTGGAACAAAGAGCAGAACATCCATGATTTATAGAGGCTCAGATGCTGATCGTGTCCTTGAGCTCTCCTGATATGCGAGATCTTTCAGGTCTTATTACACAGAGAAGGTACCTCAAGTGATATGTAATCCATAAGCTTTTTGATGCTGATCGTGTTCTTGAGTGTTGTTTACATGATCCAAAGCACTTTTCCCTCAGCTCTCATTTCAGTGTTGAATCCAGTGGCTTCTTATGTGTCCAATTTACTGGAACTCTTAGCTGGAAGCATGAAGTGATTTAGAATATGGCCAGACAATGACCAAAGAGCGTTCAAAGGCCTTTAACATTTTGGCATTCATTTTGTCTACAGCGAGAAAAGTTTGAAGAATTCTAAAGACACGATCAGCAGGTCAGGATTTTGATGAAGGCTCGGCGAAACTCTATGTTGAATGTGGTGTAAATGACAGGATTGAGGGCGCTGTTGACGTAGCCGAGCCAGGTGAAGGCGCTGTACAGCTCGGGCGGCACGTGGCACTTCCTGCAGTGAGTGTTCAAGATGTGAGTCACAAAGAAGGGCAACCAGCAGATGAGAAAGACTCCTGGGAAATGTCCATAAACACACACACATAAACACACACACACAAACACACACACACACACACACACACACACACACACACACACACACACACACACACACACACTTTATTATCTCTTAATAAACATCAAACCAACATGGCACACTTATTAACCTCTATACCTAAGTGTGGTTATAGATTAATGTACACTAAAGGCTAGACCTCCAACACCTAGGATTTCTAAAGAATTGTAGAATTGTAAAACGGACCAGTCAGACTTTGGGCTGAGGCAGCTGTCATTAATGTGATTTAATTCCCTTCCTGATTAGCCAGACACTTCAGATTACCATCAATGCCATTCATCAAGTGTACGATACGCTGGCTTTCACAAGGCGCCGCAACAGATCGTGAGGCAGAGCACTAATTGTGTGAAATTGTTTTCTGGGAACTTAGCAAGCCATCAACCTAATTTTACAGAGCCTGACTCCGTCTGGACGACTAAATGACACTCTTCGGGGTTCCCCAGGTGGTTGTGCTTCAGGATGACAGCTTACAAAGCCGTAGCACAGAGAGATCGCCGGGTTGTGATCCGGTTTCTATTAAATTCAGGGGTGGATGAAGCTGAGAACGAGACAGGTTCACAAATCAGTGACACTATAATCCCTCATTGGATTTTTTCCCAGAAAATTACGTCAAAAGGTAAACCAGAATGAAATTCTGATAAATGTTTATCAGTAAGATACAGTATGTGAGGGCTTTTCTGTCTGTTTACTACAGTGGGCTTGCAGCCAGATTCCTAGAAGCAGGTGCACTTTATCTTTTTTTTAGCAGACGATGAGTCGCAGCAGGAAATTGAGATAGTAGGTAAAGCCTCAGCTAACTGCAAACCAATCTCTAACGACGGGCTTTTTCCCACCTGCAGCTCTTCATTGATTCACGCACATAAACCACTGCAACACAAAGCAATCCAGACCGTCCACTTTATTAGGAACACCCGTATAGCTGCTCCATCATGCAGTTATTAAAGTAGATTTCACACTGAAAATCAGAATGCAGAAAAACTGTGATTTCTGGAGTCTTCAGCATTGTTGGGACTTCAGGGACTTCAGTATTGCTGGGTTCCAACCCCCCTATTTTTTTTACACAACTCTGTCGAACTATTGCACATTTACATTTGGACGCTAAAGTTCTTCTTTTTTTAATGTACATGTGCATGTTTCCTTCTTGGTGATGGATTGTATTGTAATCTGACATATAGGTGGTCAGAAAGGTCATGTTCCCTTTTGTACAAAAATATGCTCATATATGCCTATGATCGGTTAGTGTCTATGTAATTGTGGACTATTTTTGTACCCAGTGATGATTTTAAGGTGATCCACCACCCAAATAATATCTGATCAGGGACGTTCCTACAGTTCATGTCCACATTAGTACTCACCCAGTACAATAGCCAGCATCTGTGTGGCTTTCTTCTCTCTGGACTGTCGGTTCCTGTAGCGGCTCTGGTTGTTGTGCCGTGAGACCCGAGCAGGACGAACTGTGGTGCGAGCGTGTCCGTTAGACATCTCCTTCACCTCACTTCGCCTCACAGTCGCTTGCTCTTCTTCTTGCCTCACCTCTTCATCACGGTTGGGCTCGGCTTCGGTGCGTGCAAAGGAGGCCTGGCTGATGCTGCAGTAGTTCGGCGTGTCCACCGGGGGAAGGATGGAGTTATCGACGGGGACCGTTTTAGGCCGTTTACGTCGTAGACAGCCTGATAGCAGCCGGGGACGAGCCACCTTCTCTGTGCTCTCCTGGAAAGATGACAATTGCAATTACACTATATGTGAAAATATAATGATGAATAATCAGTTAGATAGTCCATATACAGAGCAATACGCAAAACTAGAACAGTAATCCAACAACCTTTAGTTATTAAAAGTGCAGTGTGGTACAGTATTCGTAAAGATGTTTCGAAAC
The DNA here is from genome assembly GCF_022655615.1 of Tachysurus fulvidraco. NCBI lineage: Eukaryota > Metazoa > Chordata > Actinopteri > Siluriformes > Bagridae > Tachysurus > Tachysurus fulvidraco. The sequence continues at coordinate 15,054,906 of NC_062542.1, read as the reverse complement.
CTTTAATGGGTATAACTAAATTCCTATTTTGTAATGCAGTATTAAATAAATATCAAGAGAAGATATCTCTGTATCTCCTTCAGTCTCCCTCACTATGAGACCGGTCCATGTTCAGTGCCGTAATAACTATCATGTTCACTGTTAAGGTTATTTGTTGGGTTGAAAATTGGTGTGAAAAATTAATATGACATTGGAGCATCAAGACCCTGTGAGAGGAACGAAGCACCTAGCGTGAAGAACCTGCGCTCAGGGATTGCAAATTTCCAGCTCACAGCTTGTATCCCTGGGGTAATAATACAGCATGACAAAGCAGTCAAAATAAACTGGGCTAAATAAAGAGCATGCTCGACTGCCGTTCATTACACAAAGGGGTCCCTCGGCACACGCGCCTATTTCAGCAGAGTATACAGTACATTTATACCAAATGTCAAGTGTTTAGCAGATGAAAGATATACACACATTTACCACATTGATCCTGATGGGAGACAGGTCACGTCTGTCTTTTTGAGCATCGTCTTGCAAACAGGTCTCCTTAGGGACAGAGTCAGAAAGAAAAGCAGAGGAAATAAGTATGAGAGGAGAAGAAAGACAAGACTGAAAGGGAGAGAAGGTTTAAAAGCGAGGTGGAAAGGTGGGGGGGGGGTAAGAGGAAGATATAAATCTATATTATATAAAGTCTTGCTTCTAATATCCATATTTATTAAAAAATAGTGCACTTCTTTAACACATAGTAACGAGATCTTGATGTGTAGCCACAGCTTCAGAAGGTGTAGGAATGAGAAAGTTAAGTGCAGACATGTTTTAATAAAGGATGATCATTGTGCTGTGTTTCAATACGGAAGAGAACTTTTACAGTGACCACCATGTACTTGTTTTTTAATGTAAAAGTGCATAATGTAAATATAAACTATATTTTACAGTTGAATTTTAAGTTTTAGTAAGGAGGGATGTCCCGTTTTGATGCTCTGTGATAAACCTATTCACATGCACATGTTATTAGACAGTGGAAAAGACTCTGTATTGCAAATCACTAAAAATAAAGAACTGACCTTATGGACGTAGTTGTTTTGTTTTTTTTATAGCTAGAACTGCTTGTGGAATGGATAAAGTCGAGCCCAAACGCATGGTAGAATTTCTTCAGGAAAAATAGGCTAGGGGGCACGGTGGCTTTGTGGTTAGCATGTTTGCCTCACACCTCCTGGGTTGGGGGTTCGATTCCCGCCTCCGCCTTGTGTGTGTGGAGTTTGCATGTTCTCCCCGTGCCTCAGGGGTTTCCTCCTGCTCGGGAAATGAGCCCGGGCCATGGCAATGAGAGCGAATGTTTTTTTTTTTACAGAATTTTAGAATTCTTTAAACAACAGACACCTTAAAAAACTTGATTGATTAACACCAAGTTAAATGGTGCAATAAGCTTTATATAAAGCTGTAGTATAGCTACCACATTCTGCTATAATACTTTCCTTTCACAGCTTTAAAAAAATGCAAGTATAAAACAAAAACACAAAGGAACACGCATCATATTCTAATTACAGAATAAAAGAAAAAGTCTTGAGTGAGAAAAAAAATGTTGCGGGTTAAAGCAGGAAGATGAAATGAAAAATTCCTGTCGACCTGTGCTGTGTTTAGGTCTAATATCCGTGTAAAAAATAGAGGAAAAGTTACTAGAGGAAAAGTTGTTAGCAAATAACAATGAAATGGCCCTGTTGGAACTGTTTCAAGGTCTCGGCTCAATTTCAGAATAACGACACGGAAACCACGTCCAGTGATCAGGGGCTTGGTTTAGATTGATCTGCTTCAGTGATAGATGATGCTTTCTAACATGCTCTGCTGGCCAAAATGGATATGAAATGGAGAAATATAAAAGCGAATTGGCATGTAACCTAAAATTGATCTGTAATGCTCCGTGCTGGAACACTAACACCTTATGCATGAGAGATTCTTCTGTTATTATCTGATGGTCATTAATTTCAGTTACGGGTGGAGAGGGGGGCATAAGGTATGCAATTATATCGATAAATATGATATGGTCATGCATTTTGGGTTGACATCAGACAGCGATTCTCTGCAGATTTGGGCCGGGACGTGTTTTGTGAAAGCCCTATCCGATTCACGTGCACGGAACATGAGTACAGCGATCATAGAAAGTAATTACATATGTGACTTCACTGGTAGGAGTTTGACGTTAAATACTGAGCATTACATCCTTGACCTTTTATGAACATCATTACAATGCAAACACTGAGCAAATCTTTAATCATCATGAATATTATTATTAATATTGATTTGAAACCTATTAAATCATCTGCATCGTTGTATGTAATGTCCATTATGTAACCAACAACCCCTCCATCCAACCTCCTACACCGCTGCATGAACGTGTGTGTTTCTCTTACTGCGGTTGGCAGTGTGGATCCTGGTGGAACTTCGCTGCTGGCTTGCCGGAAAGTTATCCTCTTCCTCCTTCTCCTGAGGAAGATGTAGATGCGCACGTAAACCAGCAACGTCACCACGAAGGGAAGGTAGAACGACACGACAGACGAATAGATGACAAAATCAGGGTTCGATATGGAGCACACCAGTGGATCATCTGCAAACACAAAGGCATAAAAACATTTTGGTAACACTATCATAAGATGATGCACGTAAGCGCATAAACTGACTAACTATAATGTAATTACAAAATGTAGATAAATGAATGGACCTGAACTTTAGGGCATTTATACTATCTAACTGCCATTATTAGCAATTACAGTCCAACAAAATGAGCTCATTTTCAGTTGCGCTCCAGACATTAAAGTCATCATGTGATAACAGTTGGAGGTGATGGTGTCAGCTGGGTCATAACAACGAATCAATACAAATGCACAGCTGAATGATTTAGTTTCTATGGTGACATACTCAAACTTTGAATGCCTAATCAGTCCAGAAGGTAGAGCAGGAGTTATTAATTGTGAACCAATGTCAGAAAACTGCTGTTTTATTCCCAGAAGGCTTCTTTGTATATCAGCCCTTACTTCTCAGCCGGAGTCTAATTAACTGATTAAGCAGATCGAGTGGCTGCAGAGTTTGCTCTGTATATCCTTTTGTAAATACTAATCAGAATTTGATTAAAAGGCCTGAAAGGTATTAAGAATTAAAAAATAAACAACAACAACTCAGCTCTGATCAGTTCTTTACTTTTGGCCTAATTGAATGTGTTGATTTTGTTTATGTCAATAGCACAGACTATAATTGATATCACAGGTTTATATTAATAGCAGACGATTTACAGTCTAAGTCTAACAACAACAACAACAACAACAACAACAATAATAATAATAATAATAATAATAATAATAATAATAATAATAATAATAATAATGATTATAAGAAATAGGGGGGGCACGGTGGCTTAGTGGTTAGCACATTCGGCTCACACCTCCAGGGTTGGGGGTTCGATTCCCGCCTCCGCCTTGTGTGTGTGGAGTTTTTATGCTCTCCCCGTGCCTCGGGGGTTTCCTCCGGGTACTCCAGTTTCCTCCCCCGGGCCAAAGACATGCATGGTAGGTTGATTGGCATCTCTGGAAAATTGTCCGTAGTGTGTGTGTGTGTGTGATTGAATGAGAGTGTGTGTGTGCCCTGCGATGGGTTGGCATTCCGTCCAGGGTGTATCCTGCCTCGATGCCCGATGACGCCTGAGATAGGCACAAGCTCCTCGTGACCCAAGAAGTTCGGATAAGCGGTAGGAAATGATTGAATGAATGAATTATAAGAAATAATTTTTATGCACAAAAATATATAAAATATAAATTGCTGATAATAACATTTTGTATAGGAAATAATGGAAAGCATCTCCACTGTCTGTAACTTGCTATAGGAAAGTCTAAGTGAGGAGAAAAAGTGTTGTTTTGTTTTCGTTTAATTGTAGTTTATTTTCTATTTTATTAACTATGAAAACATGGGAGTAACAATTTATAGCTGCTGTAACATAAGTGATAACTGGAACAATCTCATTTTGTGGACTATCCGATTCATTATTAAAACGTACCTTTAAATGAATATAAATGAATTAAAAAATATATAATGCGTTGCTCTTTAATAAATAAAATATTATAAGAGGAATAAGAGGAATTAAACAATTTGTGATATTAAAGGCAAATAATTAACTGTGGTTAAGGTGTCACTGATTATTATATCTTGTATTTAATTCATTCAGAAAAATTCAATATTGTTAACATAATTTCTAACGAACTAGTAAGTACAAAACAGGATGTTTTAACTGTCTGAAAGCAGTAACTTTGAATTCTATTTTAGAAAGGTACATTTCAGGAAAAAATGATAACAACACTGTGTTAAGAGGGTGTATATTACCACTCACACAAATTATAGCCACACAACAGTTAAGAAAATGCAGCGAATTGGATTCCCATGGTATCTTTTGGAATTCTGTGCCTGATACAGGACTTCTACATTCTCACCTGTGGTGTTGAAGCCAAACAGTAAAGGGCAGGAGACAGCGAAGGCCAGGATCCACACTGTGCCTATCATGACTGACACCCTTTTACGTGAACTGTTAGTCGTGTTGTACAGTACGGGCATGACCACGGCTGTGTACCTGCAGAGAAACAGGCAGACTGCTCAGAAACCTGATAAAGGAAGACAAAGTAAAGCATTGTTTTGAGAAATAAATATATAGCAGTGTCAATCCTGAAATATTTCCTTAAGCGGTTTCCGTAACTACTGTTAAGTAATTGCTTGAATTGTCATGATGCAGCCTTACAGAAATATATACATTTCAGATATAAATAATGTATTTTAAATTTATCCCTGGGGTCACGGTGGCTTAGTGGTTAGCACGTTTGCCTCACACCTCCAGGGTTGGGGGTTTGATTCCTGCCTCCACCTTGTGAATGTGGAGTTTGCACGTTCTCCCTGTGCCTCGGCGGGTTTCCTCCGGGTACTCCGGTTTCCTCCCCCGGGCCAAAGACATGCATGGTAGGTTAATTGGCATCTCTGGAAAAATTGTCCGTAGTGTGTGAGTGTGTGAGTGAATGAGAGTGTGTGTGTGCCCTGTGATGGGTTGGCACTCCGTCCAGGGTGTATCCTGCCTCGATGCCTGATTACGCCTGAGATAGGCACAGGCTCCCCGTGACCCGAGAAGTTCGGATAAGTGGTAGAAAATGAATGAATGAATGAATGAATGAAATTTATCCCTAATGAGCAAGCCTGAGGTCAGAAAACTACCTGAGACAATATGAGGGATATATGGTCAAAAAGTGCAATTGTGTAACCAAGAAATTAATAATAATTCTTAATTGAAGTCTATTTTGTTGACTGTTCACTGATGGAACTGTTCAACGAAGCAAACTTGGTGGTTTATAAGTTTCTGGGACCGTCTACAGTAATGCTGTGTATCTCTAGGCTGTCCATGTGGTGCCATCCTTTTGCAGCAGTAAACAGCCTCCAAGTGGTGTAGAAATAAATAAAAGATAAGTATACAGTATAGTGAGACGTGAAACTAACAGGCAAAGGAATACTGAATATGTAGTTTAGTCCCTTCTAAAACATACATTTAAATATTTTAAAATACAGCATGTCTATCAAATATATAAAGTGCTGGTGGGAAAACATTTGCAAAGACTTCAATTCATGTGCAAACTTCTTTTTTTACTACCTGATTATGTGCACTTTGGGTTATGCTACATTTTTTTATATTCTAACTCACACGCTGCTTTAAACCATTTGTTCTGCCCCAAGGGTTTTAATTATTCAACTCTTTATGTCGCTCAAAACGAGGCATATATTAACTGGCACTTTAAAATGGCAGAGGGATTTGTGTGTTTTTACTTATTGCTCTCAGTGGATTTTAGGCTTGGTGTATTGGTATTAATAATAAATTACAGACAAGTCCAGGACAGGCGTGTTATTAACACTTTCACCCCAAAGTCTGCGTCGGGCTTCGGGTTTAAATTGCTTTGATGGTATGATGTGGAGAAAGGGAGGAAAAGCAGAGAAGGGAGGGATGGATAGAGGAACGGATTGCGGAGGGATGGATAGAGGAACGGATACGGAAGAAGGGTTTAAATACAGATAGACAGACACATGGAGTGTGAGAACATGTGTAATAATCAAGATAGATTTCTGTTTCGAAACAGAATTAATATTAATGACCTTGTTTTGTAGTCTCGCCCATTTCGGTCCACATGAACCGATCCATTATTTCCCCCTATTTAGCCGATACCTCTCAGTGTCTACTGATTGCATTTTGTCTCGGAAATAATTGATATGATAATGACAATGCTGATAAAGGTTCAAACTGTGCCATTCAGCTCAGAGTGTAATTAAAATCCCCTCAGATCCACGAACACCCTCACTATTTGCACATTAATTAACTTTGAAAGTTAATTAAAAAGTGTCCGTTTTATTGTGACAAATTGTGGCCTGTTTCTAAGAAAGTCATCAAAGCAATAATTAAAATTAAAATAAATTTATATACTTTGCCTGCTGCCTGATCCTAGTGGGTTGTATTACAGTTATAGTAAAACACATAATGAATTATTATTTATATAATTATAAATTCATTATATTAATTAACATTCATGTACAAAAGCCTTACTATGCGTGAGATTTGTCCGGTTGAATCAGATTTGGGTTTGAACTACAAACATTTTTACCAATTATTCCTAAAACAAGGAATTAAACACAAAGAGAAATTTAGAAATTCTTCCAAACCCATCATAAATCGAATAAAGGAATTGCTGACAGTACAATAAGTACAGAAAAATATCACTCACTCATTCATTTTCTACCGCTTTATCCAAACTACCTCAGGTCACGGGGAGCCTGTGCCTATCTCAGGCGTCATCGGGCATCAAGGCAGGATACACCCTGGAGTGCCAACCCATCACAGGGCACACACACACACACTACGGACAATTTTCCAGAGATGCCAATCAACCTACCATGTCTTTGGACCGGGGGAGGAAACCGGAGTACCCGGAGGAAACCCCCAAGGCACGGAGAGAACATGCAAACTCCACACACACAAGGCGGAGGCGGGAATCGAACCCCGACCCTGGCGGTGTGAGGCGAACGTGCTAACCACTAAGCCACCATGCTCTGACAAAACATTTGTATTTTATATTCTATATTTTATATATTATATTTTATATAACCTTTATATGTTAAATCAAGTGAATTTTATGTATTTAACCAGGGAAAATATGTTAGGCAGCAAATTCAAGTAATATCTGATAACAACTAAGTAAACTTAAAAGTGGATTAAGGGATGAATTATGAATAAAGATGTTTCCTTTTTCAGCTATGGGACTCACACATTAAGGTAACATTAATATGTCTTTTTAAGCATTTTATTTGTTATTTTTCAGCATAACGTGGATATAGTCGGCCGAGACAGGTAAAAAAATCCTGTGAACAAATATCGGTGATGTTACCTGTCGATGCTGATAGCACACAAGTTGAGAATGCTGGCTGTACACATCATCACGTCCAACATCACAAATATATTGCAGTACAAACGGCTAAAGAGCCAAGAGCCACCGACCACCTGCAGAAATGAAGCAAGAGTTTTCATGGACTGGATCCTGGATTAACAAATACTGCATTTTTCCAGATAATCAACGGCAAATAAGCAAAAAAACAAACGAACTGGTTCTTATCTTTTATATTCCTTAGTGAAACACAGTTGTCATGGATGGTTGAGTTATATCTAATAAACCCCTGGAAGTGATGCTTCAGCTCTGAATTACAAATCTCTGCTTTCATCAACTGAAATGTTTTTCTCAATCACAAATTGTGCTATTTGTATGACACGCTCTAATGAACTGAGAGATTTAGAGTTAACAGCTTTGCTCCTCTGAAGTATCACAGAGGTTCACTGTTTACTTCAGGTTTGTATCACTGTGTAAAGTCTGGTTGGATTGCAGGTGAGGTTAAGAATCTGTTTGTAGCTGCAATAACTTATGCCATGACTGGGACTGCCTTGTTTCCTCAGATGTTCCACAACTTTAGATGTAACTATACATGGTAAAAAATAAGTAAGGTGTGTCATTATTTAATAGATTAAGTTTTAATCACTTTTAATTATTAGCAAATTGCTATGATATAAGCACAATAACAGACTTCATGACATGCTGTTTTAGAAAACGGTCAACTATCGGATGGTAAAAGTAACAGCATCACGTCAGATTGGATCACATCACCCTGGCATGGATTATTTTGCTATAACTGCATGTCCCACCCTACAGCTGGTCCTCTAATTATTGCTGCAATTTGTTGCTCTGAATAATCTTCATTGTGTTTTATTAATCTGTGGTTAGACCTCATTGTTTGCATTCAGACAAGATTCTGAATTCATTCCGTCTTTGTTTTCCAGTTCTCTGTCCAAATGACGTACAGTATCTTCTAGTTTGGCTTCTGCTCATTTTGTACATGAATTTGCTTGCGTCATTTTTTGACCTTGCCCTGTGGTCATGGGCACGGATTACAAATTTCACTGTTGCATCATGGTGCTTCATACTCCCAGCCAGATGGAGGGACCAGGACACAACAACATTCATCAATCAATTCAGTGCTAAAATGAAATATTGCCATGCTCACTTTTATTCCCTCACTTTCAGTAACCTCTTTATCCTGGTCGGGGTCAATATACAGTTTTTGATGAATAAGGTTTTGATCTCTTTTTGCTCACCTCTAAATAAACAACCCAAGGCATGACCAGCGAAGCCACCAGCAGATCAGCCACAGCCAAGCTAACCACAAGATAATTGGTTGTGGTTTGGAGTGACTTCTCTCGAACCACTGCCAAACACACTAGCACATTCCCGAATACAATCGCCAGGATTAGTAACGAATAGAGCATGGCGTAGTAGTTATGCACTCCTTCCTCCTGAGCTGGCTCCACGCTGGAGTTTGGCATCGTGTAGACGGATCTTTCCGAGTCATTCCACCACCAGTCACTTCTGTGTAACATTGCCATTTAGTGTAAAACCTGTGAAATAAGCCTGGTTTAAGGAATCTGAAAGGACAATATTAGAAGTATCATGAATTTACTGATTAATAGCAAGGTAAAACATAATTTCTTAAAACCGTAGATTGACATAAAGGAAAATAAGTGAAAGATAAGAGGTAGTGGGAGAGGGCATGGACATTAAACAGTCCAAAAGCAGAACCTGGACCTACAGTTTCCCTTGAACAGAGCTCACACCTAGACTTACTGCCCTCATGGAACAGAGGCTACAGAAGATTCTGGATTTTACAGCAAAGCCTGGATCTGTTGAAACCAACTGAACAATGACCACTGAACCTGCCCATTAATACAGGACCTGGATGTGCTGTCTCCTAATTACAGGTCTTAAAATGTCTTCAGCAAATGAACCTGCGGTCCCAAGACAGTGTCTATAGCAGAGTCAAGACTTGTTGTTTTTCAATAGATAGGAAAAGATCTTAGGCCAGTTGATTCTCGTTGGCCCACTGCTTCTTTAAGCCAGCATTTAAATAATATAATTACAAACATGAGAAATGTAATAAACATCTAATAAGCTCTTAGAAACCTTTCTGATCCTTTCTTGATCATAGAATTTTTCACCTTTTTCTGTGAAAATCCAGTAAAAATGTAGTAAAGTATGCAGAGTTCTGTAAGGACATCAACTTCTAATATGGACGTGAAAAGGGCAAATCATGGAACCACCGTATAATTACTATCCCCACTCATATTGTAACCTCAGTGAGTCATTCTTTAGGCTCAGAAAACACACTAACTATCAATTCGCAGGCATAGAAGCACAAGAGGAGAAAAACAGAAAGCTAAATGCTTTGGGGTTTTTGGGGTTTATAATACTGACAGACACTGAGAACCATGCTAGTGAGGTATAAACTCAGGCAGAACAGACTGGCTAAAGAGACACAAACAATCTTGCCAGACTAAAGAGAAGAGATTCCTCAATTCACTGTTTCATGTTCTTATTTTATTATAAATATAATGATGTTCGGCAAAACCTGTCATGTTCTCTGGGTTGATTATAGATTTGAAGTATTTGTCCTTGTCTGTCAACAACAAAGAAACATGTAAATGAGTTCATCATAAACACATATACATGCTACCATACGTTTGCTATTAGTAGACGTGTATAGCGAGTATCATAGTGATGTTGTAGTTGTATTGTTTGACTTGTTCTTATGAATTATATTAGAACTTTATTAATGTTCCTTTTCCAAACTTTGCCAATACAAATGTGCCTTTGTCAGGTCAGTAAATCACCTTTGGAATTAGACTGGTACTGGTTTGAGACAGAGTTTGAAAAAGCTGCATATAGTTTTTTAATAGTACATCAGTTTAAACTGAGTTTAATTTCAGCTGCTGCATTAATATTAGAAATAGTGTGGGTCAGTCCTCATTCCACCTCTATTTCCTCTGTTTTGACAATGCCATTTCGATTAGCCTACAGCCTCCAAGTTCTCATTAATCTCTGGAAATTTCACAAAACACTATAATGTAAGCTACATTGTGCGTAGAACGGGTCACTCTGTTAATATAGAGAATCATAGGGATTAATGAGTTTTTGTCAAATTGATAATAAACTGAAAGCTTAGGCAGACTGAATTCCAAATTTGGCTAAAGCCCATACATTTACCCCATAAGACATGAGCCTGTCTCAAATTTATTTCTCAGAAATTGGTTTTAATATATACACAAATTCTAATGTGAAATCTGTCCAAAACTGTCCAAAAGTCATTTAAACCTGGAATTCCCAATGCAGCACATCGTATCCTATGGTTGGTCTAATAGGAGATTAGCTTCCTGTGTAAACCTCCACATGACATGCTTTGACAAGTCAATAACAACCCCCTTAAGGGTCCCTAACATGCTTCTGGAGTTGTAGGAGTGGTCTTCTGATACTGGCGTAGAATGTGAAGAATCATCTATACAAAGTGTTGAAAACAAGGTATTTTTTATATTACTGTTTGATGAAACACTAACCATTATCATGCATTGATCTCAGACTCATTAAACCTTGTAAATAATATATTTGATCTGGAGAATAAGAATTATTTGCATGAATAATTAGTGTTATATATGAATGCTCTATGTGCATAATGGTTTCATATGATTTAGACAGCACATTTGGATATAGGGTAGACTGTTATTAGATAACTAACATATAACACCTGTGTCCATGGCTAAGTTGTTTCTAATGATGGTGTTTAATAAACTTTCAGCAGTTTTGCAATAAAAAAATAAATAAAAAGATTAACTCACATACACATGCACTCATAAAATCATTCATTTAATCGATAATAATTGTCTGAATATTAATAAAAGTATCCATTCTATTACCTGTGATGGTCGTTCAGCTCGGGGATGCACCTACTCCTGTGCGCTCAAACTTCCCCCGACGCTTCGCCTGTGTTCTTCTCCATTCTCCCTAGTCCTCTTCAGGATGGAGCATATAAAGCCTTCTCATCAATGCACGGTGCTGCACATCGAAAGAAACCCACAGCACTTTCTGTCATCTAGTTATTCTACTAAAATCCAGGAGTTTTTTGCGAGTCCGTGCTGAGTTGGTGAGGACGCATCTCCGTCTAGCTCCTGAGAGCGCGCGCCTTTTCCAGCTTTCCAAGTGAGAACAAACCGAGCGCTTTTCACTCTAGAGAACATCCTGCACTGATTCTTCTTTACACAAAGTCAAAAAGATGGATTTCAGAGTCGTCCATCAGTGCATTTGAAAAGAAAAAGGAGTGTTTGTGCTCCCTCTCCACGCTGATACTGGACTACAGTTTGGATAATGAAGCCAAAAACCTCTCAGATCGAAAGCATACAGGTTCACATATATCACTAAAAAAGTCTTTTTTTATTCTTCTTTGGCTTTTCTTTCGTGTTTAAACTAAAGACACTGTGTCCTCATGTAAAAGCGGTTGCGTGTAAATATCTATAAAAAACACTAATACGTCATACCACTGTAAAGGGGTGGGGGTGGGGTGGACTCTTATGTTATAATAAACCTTTTGGGAAGTGTGGAATGATCTATCTATCTATCTATCTATCTATCTATCTATCTATCTATCTATCTATCTATCTATCTATCTATCTATCTATCTATCTATTTGCATGATTTTCTATATTTTCATCTGAGCACCCTTCTGTCCATCTATCTGTCCATCCATCATCCATCCATACATCCACTGAATCATCCATGTATAGTTTTCTGTATATAACTTTCTCTTATAACCCAGCCATGCTTTCACCCATCGATCCCCTCTTTCTTTAGCTATTTTTATCTTTCTGTCTAATGTTCAGCCTGGCTTTGTCTTCATCCTTCATCCATTCTTTCATCTATCTATTCACACATCCATCCTTCCATCTGTCCATGCTGGTGTGTGTCTATCTATCTATCTATCTATCTATCTATCTATCTATCTATCTATCTATCTGTCTGTCTGTCTGTCTGTCTGTCTGTCTGTCTGTCTGTCTGTCTGTCTGTCCGTCCGTCCGTCCGTCCGTCCGTCCGTCCGTCCGTCCGTCCATCTATCTATCTATCTATCTATCTATCTATCTATCTATCTATCTATCTATCTATCTATCTATCTATCTATCTATCTGTGTCTGCCTCTGACTGTTTATCTATCTTTTCTATTTCAGCCTCAACATTAATTAATGTCTGTGCCAAGACAGAGGGACTAAATAAATCAACCCTTATTTTTTTTTAAAAAAAGGATTAACCACAGAGATATAACTCATATCATACTGATGTAAAAATAATGAAGTTCATCCCACTGCCTGACCTTTATTACAATCTAATTCATCATATTAACGTATGCAACAGCCAATTTGTGCGAAAATTATTTGTTCAGATTAAGCATTAGAGCATTGGGGAACTGCATATTGTGTGTGTGTGTGTGTGTGTGTGTGTGTGTGTGTGTGTGTGTGTGTGTGTGTGTGTGTGTGTGTGTGTGTGTGTGTTTGTGTGTGTGTGTGTGTGTGTGTGTGTGTGTGTGTGTGTGTGTGTGTGTGTGTGTGTGTGTGTGTGTGTGTGTGTGTGTGTGTGTGTGTGTGTGTGTACTGCAATCTGCCTGCAGTATTATTGTGTGGTGAAGACAAAGAGAAACTGTGATTGACATTCAGACATTGTGAAGCAAACTGGAAATCTTGATGATAGAAAAAGTTAATTTGTACTTTAGTGCAAACCGGTCCATTTATGAGCTTCTGTCGTGTACAGAAACAACACTAGAGGAATGTCTCCGTTCAAGATTAGATTGTCACAATGATCAGTAACTGCAATCTCTAAAACTCTCTATCTGTAGTTGTTGTAATTGGCTTTGTTTGCTCGTTTGTTGTTGTTTTTCACTGGTGTCTGTTGTTGTGCACAATTTTTAACCTTGACCTGGGGATCAGCCTGAGTAATGTCCTGCCCTTGAGTTGTGTATCAGTCTGACAGCAAGAATGACAACATCTATCCTGTCAGTTTAATTAGTTCCTCCACACCTGTGGCCATGATGCTAGGTCTGTAGTTCTAGCAATAAAAATAATACTATGTACTACAGAAAGCTAAACTATTGCTCTGCTGCCTCCTTCTGGCTGCTGTTACACACAGCTTGTTTGCCTGTATGGTTCATGGTTTATATTTGGTTTAAGCTTGATCTCAATGTTTCAGTGAGAAAATGTAAAATTTGTACCTTATGAAATCCAAATCTAAAATCTCTCAGAAGGATTCAGTGATGCTATTAGATTTGGGTAATGCACTATATGTACTATATCTCGATGTCTCATCGATGGCATAATAAAAAAGATATTTTTATCATGTATTTTATTTTATATTACACACATAATAACACATAGGCAGCTGCATTGATGATTTCATGATTACATTCTTTAATGGGTTCATTCCAGGTTTCTGCTGAATACCAAACACAGTAAACATAAAAAGAAAGATTCTGCCGTTTGTACTGTGATTGGACAATATCATGGAAGCAAGGCATTTTTGAGGAAAATAATTAAATAATATCGATCAATTGAAGTATTGAAGAATTATTGATTGGTATTATTTACAACACGTGATCTGAAGTGGAAGCCAAAATGAAACCTTATATTGGTTTTTAAAATTTGAATTCAGTATGCATTAAATTAAAAGGCTTTTGATGCCAAGCTCTGGTTAGATTAAGTCTTAATCCTACAAGGAGTGAACAGAATGGTAAATGCCTTTGCAAAAGGTGCAAAGAAAAGCAGATCAAATTGTAGGTGTTTACTTAAAATCTTTTTCAAACACAAAGGAAAAGTGAGAATGATGTGCTTCTCAATGTGCTTTACAGCAATTATCTACTTCTTCTCTTTCTCAGCCCATTCACTGTATCCTCCTGCATAGTGACGTGCCCTGAAAGACAGAAGCAGAGAGCGTGTTATTTTAGCAAGCCAAGCCTAGGAGGAAACTCATTGTGCATTTGAATACTTGACAACTTGCCTGCTGAATCCTAGACGCCAGGCAGTTTCAAGAGCTGTTAAACTTCTTCGGCCTTTTTGGCAGTGAAAAACGATGTCATCATCCTCCTTTTTGGGTGCCTTGACCTTGAAACGCTTTTCAAATTTCTCTGGAGAAAGCTTCAGTGATTCCTCAAGCTGTCCCACTGTTTAAGGAGGGTACGTGTCAGCATGATGGCAAGTGCATTTAGTTTAGAGTTTAAAGTTTTATACAAATTGATTTTTAGTTGAGATCAGATTTATGGGACTCACTGAAGGGTCTGAACTTATAATCATAAATAATGATTTTATTATTTAACTTGGATTATTATTAAGTGTTAACATAAAAAGGGTGATGTATTAGACCAACCGGTAATTTATAGTCTTATCTACTGTCATAGCAGCTATCACAAAAAAAAACAATACCCTTATTTTTAATCAGATAAGAGAATTCACTAGTACTCTGCTTTAATGATTAATTATGGCATACAACATCGTAAACTGAATTGAGATGTTGCTCACATGGAACATTGACAGAATCGGGAATGCGGCCTGCCTGGAACTCATCTGGATTTCGGACGTCAAATAACTGGACTCTGTGACGGGTCAGCATGACCTTAAGTTGTTCATATGTCACGACTGAGTCTGAAATCATAAAGCAAACCGTGAATTATTAGTCTTAATGAATTAATGAATTATTATTTGGGCTCACCCCAGAATTAATAAACAGTGCCCAGTGACCTATGGATTTGATCTTGATAATAGTTACACATCCATCAGCACAATAGCCTATCGTAAAAAAAGAGAAAAGGCTACACAATTTCTAGCTATAAAATGTTACAACTTAATGTTAATGAGTTAATGTTTGTTGAACTTTGTACATGATAAGACCCTAATTATTGCTTTCTTGGTGCCCTATGACCACAGAGATAGAAGCTTGTGCAATTAAGTGGCAAATTATTGGGGTAAAAGTGTCAAATAAATATTGCATATATAGTATATGATATTTATTAGTACTAGTATTAGTACTTAATAGTACCGGAAAAATTTAAAATCTACATTTAAAATGTATTCATGAATGAAAACAGGTTTATGGAAATCTGTACTTTGTTTTTAAATTAAAAAAAGAAATTGTGGATGTGCAATTGTTAGAGTGCGATCTCCATGACAATTTATATTATATATAAAATACAAATTTAATAACTTTATTACATTATAAAAAATAATATTATATTTATATATTTTTAAAACAATTTGTTGTTATTATTATTATTATTATTGTTAAGTTTTACAAATTCTTGTTGATGCACTAACAATAGTGAAAATTAAACAAATAAAAATGTAGGTTTAGATTCCAGAGAATCAAGAAAAACAAGTCCATCAACAACTTTGCAATAAAACTGTAATTCAGGGAAGTGGGAAATTTGAACAAAATTATTTATTTGTAAAGAATAATGAAATATTATTATTAAATATAATGTGCATTAAATATTATTCAGTATAATGGACCCTTATGATCAGTACTTGTAGCTCCCAACACCTATATGCATGCAGGATTGTTGTTATTTTTGTCTTTACCTAGCTTGGGTTTGTCCTTGATGGTGTGATGAACGCATGATGTTCTCAGTCCAGCTCTGAGTCCCACATAGTGAACAGGTCTAAATGCAGATGCAGATACAATAACACGCCGTAAACACTGGTAGATCGTCATATTGTCGGTAGAACCTCAATGTCACAATTTTGACAACGGTTTTAAAAATTGGATCATGAAGATGGTGTGTTAATATAGAGAGGTACTATCCACAAAGCCCCGCCCACTTTCTGTTAATCCTGTTATATTATAGACTACTGCTGAGACTCCAGGGCGTGCACGAAACATGAAGGGCTAATTATTGACCATGTATTTCAGTGTAATACAGTTTAAGTTAAAAGTATACTAAATTAGAGTCCAGCCATTCGGAAGCTATAAGGAAAAGCATTAATTCATTAATTCATATCTGTCACTTTCTGCAGCAGCTAGTGAGACTGGGGAAATAGCAATGTCAAACAGCTGCTCCACCAACACTGGCGCCCTTCAAGGTTGGGTTCTCTCCCCACTGCTCTTCTCCCTATACACCATGAATATGAATCCTGGAAATATGCGTGAGGCAGGGATGCACCCGGAATGGGAAGTGAGTCCCCGGGGAACCGTGTATACTTATTCAATCACACCTAGGAGTATTTAATATTAATATTTATTATACAGGAGGAACCTCAGTGAAATGCACACGTACACAGACAGTTCAACCTTAAAGCAGGTACCCTAGAACTGATAAACAGATTTGCAAATGTTACGGTTCATGTTCTCTGTTTGTCTCCCACTTCACAAAAACATTAGGCCAGACGGTTGTTTAAGATAAATTGCCCTAGTTAATGAGTGTGGTCTATTTTTATTGAGTCCATCCGAGCTAGTGAATGAATGTGGTCCCCTGTGACTGACTAGTGCCACATACAGGGTGTATTCCTGACACACACCTTGCCAAGTGCATACTGAATGCAGTTCAGAGACACAGTGATTCGTGCCAATGCAGTTTGTGATTGATATTAAAAGCTGTTATATGACAGACTAACCAATACCCTCTAGCTCTAACTGTATATGACCAGCTGAGGCAGCAAATTATTGACAGTGTGGCTGCCTACTGGGTTATTGGTTCTTTGGCCTGCCCGCTTTCCGTGCTTTTGGCTTCTGGTGCTTTGAACCACAAACCATTTAGGGGTAAGTAAATGCAAATAATTGCAAACTAGGCATTTGATTACAGCCTTTATTCAAGCAAACAAAATATGGAAAGCATTGTATAGGCCTCTTATATACACGTAGATGTACTGTAGTATATAGCACTAGACTTTCACATTCTAATAAATTAAAATTGAAAGATTTATAATGTATAGATTCTTGTAATGGTGCCACAGACTGCAGCCACGGTGCTTCGCTCTCCAGTTGTTTTCCTTCGCTCTCCAGTTGTTTTTCTTCCCTCTCCATTTGTTTTTTGTGTTTTTGTTGTTTTTTTGTTTTGTTTATCAAGCACTATCGGTTTTACCTGGGATGAACTGATGAATATTTGGCAGAACACACCATAAAATCTCCTAAGGGCTTTCAATTATTAGGACGTTCTGCTAATCATTGTATTAGGCAAAGCAGCGGTGCTGATCAAACGCTCCAGGACGCGCAGGCGGGGATGCGAGCCTTGTGACACCCTTGTGAATTCCCTGTATGCTTTAAACACTAATCCATCATCCCTGTCCCAAAGAAACCCAAGACGACAGGACTTAAAGACTACAGACCTGTGGCAATGACTTCTGTTGTCATGCAGTCGTTAAGCCAGAAAAACTCGTTCTGGCTTATCTGAAAGACTTCACTGGACCACTGGGAAGTGGAAACACCCTGCAGTTTGCTTATCGAACAAACTGGTCCATGGATAATGCAGTAATCATGGGACTGCATTACATCCTACCTACTACTTATAGGTGTTCCCCACTCGTCCTTCAAGAACTGTATATATCCAGAGTGAGGAAGAAGGTTCAGAAAATCACTCTGGATCCCTTACAACGTGTATTATCTGGCAGAGCCCCAAATACCAGCACAACCAGGCACAAGAACAGTTTCTTCCCCCAGGCAACAAACCTCATAAACAGTTAAATGTTCCAAAATTACGCAATAACAACGTGCAATAACCTTAGATTTATTTGTTACCACCTCCATCCTAGTACATCCATGCATCTCATACTATTCTATACCATTCTATCATCTACCGTACGTACAATTTATTTATTTTTAATTTTTTTTAAATTATCTGTCTGTATTTACATATGCGTAATCCTTGAACACGCATGCGCTGTCTGAACGCTTGCATTTGGAATAACGCATGCGCAGTAGCATAATACCGGCGGACACTTCAGATCAGTGGCCCGAACGACGAGAGGATAAATCAAGACGTTTTTACAGGTCAGTGTTTTAAAGAATCGGTATGTTTTCAGTGATTATTTATTTATATTTATTCAGCGGAAAATAATGATCAGAAAACCACTTAGAATCATTCTGGATACAAGAAAAACAAGCAATCCGGTGAAGTAGATCTAGCTAGCGACGCCAAGTAAGGCGGTTTTTTTTTTCATACCCGTTTTCGACAAGTCCCACCCCCTGCTTTCTAATTCGTTAGATATTCCCGTTTCCTGGATGCGATTAGTCTGTAAAACCGTAGGTACATGTTGTTCGGAGGATAAGCCAATCCTAACAGTAGGCGGAGCTTGTCGCAATGCGGGTGGGAACAATATTCTCGAAAAAGCCGTTAGGACGACATTGAGGCTAGCTTGCTATCATTTAGTGGTATATATATAAAATATTTTTTTTTATCGATATCTCTATTCTGTTGTCCAAGTGTACTTTACTGCTACAATATTAGATAGCGTTAGAGATAATCAAAAACATAGCAGTGTTTGTCTAAGTGTACGGCTGGTTCTGGTGCTTAAGTGCACGAGCTAACGTTAATGCCTTAGAAAACCAATAATGCTAAACATAAACAAATTGTTATTTGGCGATATTACTGAATCAAAATGTAGCTGGCTTTTGGGAAAATATGTTTTTTTTATGCAGTGTAGATGTTGTCCAGTGGGGTATTGCGCGTGTCTGTGAAAACTATACGCACATATTTCTGGAATATCATGGAATATTATGGAATATTATGGAAATTTAGAACGATTTAAGGGGGAGGAATTCTGGAGATTTTACCTTTTCCTGAGGTACTGGAAGATTGGCACACAGACTCCACACAGACAGAAATCAATATCAAACTCGAATCAAGAAGAGCGATGAGACAAATGAATTTGACCCTGGTTCAAATAATCCACAGTGTATTTCATTGTTTCATAAAATCCTTCACCTTTAATCCAACTCCACCTCAAGGTTCAGTGATGTTCTCTACACAAACAACCGCTTGTTTTTCTGCACAAACCCCTCAGCTGAACGATGCTGACAGTCTGATGTACCGAGCTGCTGAAAATGTGCACAGCTAAGCTCGGATGGACTCAATAAAATAGCCACTGCAGCGGTTTTTTGTTTCACTTCTAAACATATTTGTTTTTGTTCGTTACAAAGGGGATGGCCATAAAAGTGTTGATCGGTTCATGGTTGTAAACATATAAACTTTTTTATAAAAATATAAATTCTGGGCCAATTCAAATGAAGAGCTAGTTAAGAAGCATTAAAGGTAGGGTCTCCGATATTTGAGAAATGCTTCAGAAAACTAAGTCGGGCCACCAAACAAAAATCAAAACGAACGTGTAGCCAATGAGTAGAAAGGGGCGTGTTTTGTCAATTTGGGTGGAGAGAGTGTTCAGTGCGGATGTGTGACATTAGCAGAAAGAGCTTTTAACATTGACATGGAGGATAAAAACAAAGACAGAAAGCAAAGAAAGGCTTACGATAAGGCAAGAAGTAGGATGTGTTAATATAGGATCAGCTTTCCAGCGCTGGAGAAAACTGAAGGAGCAGGAAGATGGCCACATATTCACAGATTGGAGTTTCCCGAGTCAATAACTCCTGAGCTAAATGCTGTTACTACACAAATAACACCTCTTTTCTATCGTAGTAATGTAGAGAGGCAGCTACAACCGCGTTTTGCTAGTAACAGTGTTTCTTCGCTTTCTTTCTTTTTATCCTCCATGTCAATGTTAAAACCGCTTTCTGCTAATGTCACACATGCGCATTGAACACTCTCTCCACCATATATTGACAAGCCCCGCCCCTTTCTTCTCACTGGCTACACGTTTGTTTTGAGTTTTGTTTTGTTTGGTGCCCCAATGCAGGTTTCTGAAGGATTTCTCAAATATCGGAGACCCTCTCTTTTAATTGAATTACATGTTAGAAAAAAACAATCTGATCAGAGAATTCAACCGTCTTCTAAAGCAGAAACACGGCATGGTGTCTAGTATAAATGACTGGCTCAGCAAGTGAGTTAAACGTAAACATGCCCCCAGACAGCCACTAATTAATCGAAGGTGGCATGAGCCGTTATTATTCCAAGAAACTGTCTGCCAGTGGCGGCAATAATTTCCTAATCCGAACCAATAAATATTAGCTTTAATAATTTCAGCATTGCCGTCAAGGTTATATCCTCATAATGTTGCATAATGTTGCAGTCATTTTCTCTTTCTGCTTCTTCCCTAAAGGCTACACCATGAGTCAAGGAAAGGACAATGCACGACTCCGCAGCTATAAGAACAAATCGCTTAACACAGACGAGATGAGGAGGAGGAGGGAGGAAGAAGGCCTGCAGCTGCGCAAACAGAAGAAAGATGAGCAGGTAAGATGATGGGCAGCTTCAGGAATTTATTTAGACTCTGCATCTGCCAAAGAAATACAGAGAAGTTATCCATGTGGCAGGAACAACCGAAATTGCTCAGAATTGCTCAAGGGTGTTTCTTTAAACAATCTGGTTAGTGGTTTAAAGGCTGTAAGTAACAAGGTTGCATGCCTAGTGGGTGAAAATGATTAAGCGGTAACGCAGCAGTGTCACATGTACAATACAGTTGATACGGTTACCTGTAATTAAGTCTAAAAGCGTTAAGCATCTGTGTGACATTACAGCTGTTCAAACGGAGGAATGTGGCCACAGTGGAGGAAGACTTCACACTGGAGGAAGATGGGATGTCTGACAGTGGCTACCTGGAGTCCCAGGCCAATAACATGGAACAGATCACAGTAAGAGCTGAAGAAAATGCGCATATATCTTTATTAAAAGAAATTCACAAAGCGTAACAATTTAATAACAAGGTTTCTTTTGAAGAAAAAACCTCTGGTCACATGCTTTTTGGACATTTTTTTGCAGCTAAACTTACTTACATATAATGTTGTGTTTAGTGAATTAGGTATCTTCTACACGGTTAGAAGCTTGTTGTCAGGTGGTTAAATCAGGAGTTTAGTCAGTCAAGACAAACGAATCAAAAAAACGCTTCAAAGCTACTCTAACGCTACCATTAGAAATATAATCAACAAAAATCAAACCGCACGGTGCAAAGTTATCCTGCCTACTGCATGCAGTTGGACATAAACAGAAAAGTGCAACGCGAGAACTGAAATTAATATATCGTATGGATTAGAAACTTCCTTAGACGGCGATGATGTGAGTTTGTATCGACGCACTAGATATCTAACTAGCTCGCAATCCGTTATCATGTTACTTTAGCTACCTCTTTGTTTCGCTCGAGTCAACACAGGACTGGGCAACATATTGGAGCAGTTTATCCAGATGTTGTTTCTTGTTCTTTAGGGTGGTGTTATATCTGAGGACATGACCCAGATGATCTTCTCCAGCTCTCCAGAACAGCAGCTTATGGGAACACAACGCTTCAGGAAGCTTTTATCTAAAGGTTATAACACACACACACACACACACACACACACACACACACACACACACATCTTACTGTTTATCTGAGGACCTTTCACTGACCTAATTATTGATGCAGAAAGTGAATGCTATGCCTACATCTAATTACAGCTTTAACCTTAATTATTAATAATGAAAAGAACCATTTGGAATTTTATATTTGTTTGTTAATTAACCTGCAGTTTTTCCACATGGAGGTCAGTAAAGTCCAACACTCGTACCCTTATTGGGGGGGTTGTTGCTTCGTCCTGTCCCGTCCCCGAGATATAAACACATGCCCACACGCGCTCTCACAGTCGTGTATGTGTATAGCTGCTCATGTGTGTGGTGTCTGTCCCTTCCTTAGAGCCCAACCCCCCTATTGATGAAGTCATTGCCACACCCGGTGTAGTGGAGCGCTTTGTGGAGTTCCTGAAGAGGAAGGAGAACTGCACACTACAGGTGAAGCCCACACACACACACACACACGGCACCGAGCATTCGTTCATCTTAACCAGGCGAGTTGACGATGTCTTCCTTTAGTTACTCCCTCACCAGTATTAAGGCAGCAGACTCAAAAATTCCAGCAGTACTATAGAACTAACTCTCAAATGTCCCTCACTACGTTTGGTCCACTTTAAGAGCGAGATGATTTCCTCTTCTAAATAAATCACGTGGTCTAATTAATATAATGTTAGCAAGTAGCTTAGTAGACTTTAGTGGTGTTAAATAATCAAATAAAACAAAATGCATGAGTAGAGCCTGGGGACATCAGACCATCCTTGATCGATCCAAAGAATATTTTTTTTTCTCCAACTTTGAATTTGTTCCTTGTCATTGCTACGAGACTGAATATTCCAGTATTGGGTATATTGCTAATGTAAATGTAGGGTCAGACTGACAAACACACCATAAGCCTCAATCCTTGGATGATGAAGATCCCTATTTGAGCTCTCAGGCCCACAACAGCCATGAGGCAGAAGGAATGCTCTGGTGATAAGCTCATGCTGGAGGAATGTGTTTGCATATGTGTGTGTGTGTGTGTGTGTGTGTGTGTGTGTGTGTGTGTGTGTGTGTGTGATTCGCTTTGCCTGAAAGTTTCAGCAGTAAAAGGTCATGCTGTCGCAGTAACAGTGTTGTATCTCCACAGTTTGAAGCAGCGTGGGTCTTGACGAACATCGCCTCTGGCACATCTCACCAGACACGCGTGGTGATCCAGGCTGGTGCTGTGCCCATCTTCATAGAGATGCTCAGCTCTGACTTCGAGGATGTCCAGGAGCAGGTAAACTTAACCAGACTCCAGGTCACCAGTTTATTTTCAAAATGCAGTGTAGTTTTGTCTTCACCGCTCGTTAAGAAGCACAAAAAATGGCAGCAAAACCCTAGTCAGCTTCTCAGTAAAAGGTTTACAATCAGATTTACCAGAGGTAACCATAGCAACCACATAAGCTTTATTTTTCCCTTCTTTAGTCTCAGACTTTTAAGAATATTTCTGGCTGGCTTCGCATGTAAAGCGATCGCTTTATCCTGGTCAGAGTCATGCTGGTTTCAGGGTCTGTTCCGGGGAACAGCGGACATGCGCACATTTATTCACACATGACGTGATTAGTGGGAAGCGGGAGGAAAGCAGAGGAAGCCCACATGGACGTGGGGGGAACATGTGAAACTCCACACAGACAGTTAGGTGATCTCAGGGTCAGGATCGTGACCCTGGAACTCCACCTTCTGCACCATCGTGCTGCATGCTTGTGGACTGGCTTATTTCTTTATAGAGACACACAGACAAAAAAGGAATCATGCAATTTGGCTTCCTGTCAGCGATCTCCAGATGAACAAACACTTGCCTTGATCCTCAGAGGAATCCTGAATCTTGTTGTTTTCAAACATTTGTTCTGTTGCAAGGAATGGGAGAGAGAGTGTGTGTGTGTGTGTGTGTGTGTATGTGTGTCTTTCTGTATATATGTCTCTGTCTCTTTCTGTCACTCTCAGTCTTTTGCTATGATTCTTGCTCCGTCCGTCTGTCTGTCTGTCTGTCTGTCATGCTGTCTGACTGCCTCTCAGGATTTCCTCACGGTCTTGTGTTTGTGTGCAGGCGGTGTGGGCGTTGGGGAACATTGCAGGAGACAGCACTGAGTGCAGAGACTATGTGTTGGATTGCAACATCCTTCCCTCACTCATACAGTAGGTTTCATTGCCAAGTGTCCTGGTTTAAGACGACTTTCATCTTTATTTTGTGATGCCGCAGTGTCCGTTTTCACCTTTTACACACATTTATCAACTTTAATATGCTCCATATTTAGTATGTAGCTATTGCTTAATTCTGTAAACCTTCACTATTGTTGTTTGTATGAAGTACACCGTGTCCTGTTTACAGGCTCTTGACCAAACAGAATCGCTTGACTATGATGAGAAATGCAGTGTGGGCGCTGTCAAACCTGTGCAGAGGCAAGAACCCACCTCCAGATTTCACCAAGGTGAGCTTTACTGCTGAAGGATTAACACAAGTGTTGTTGATTGACGTTGTGCGTGTGTGCTACTAACTTTTTGGGACTCATGCTGTATATTAAGTAATAATAGGTGTGCAATCTTCGATATATTGACTTAAGGGGTTGGTAGAGTGGATATAAAATGTGTGTGTGTGTGTGTGTGTGTGTGTGTGTGTGTGTGTGTGTGTGTGTGTGTGTGTAGGTGTCACCGTGCCTCAGCGTGCTCTCCTGGCTGCTCTTTGTGAACGACACAGACATTTTGGCTGATGCATGCTGGGCACTCTCCTACCTGTCTGACGGTCCAAATGAAAAGATCCAAGCTGTTATAGACTCCGGCGTCTGCCGTAGACTGGTGGAGCTGCTACTGTAAGTTATTACATGCTGTATAACTAGTAATCTAGTAAAGATCGCGATCTAGTAAACAGTTATTAAAAGACGTACGTGCTGATATTGAATTCGTATAATCGCATTAATTGGTCAACATCCAGTAAGCTAGAAACAGGTAGAGTCACATTACCATATTTGGTAACAGTAAAAGAATTCATTTGC
This sequence comes from Tachysurus fulvidraco, assembly GCF_022655615.1. Taxonomy (NCBI): domain Eukaryota; kingdom Metazoa; phylum Chordata; class Actinopteri; order Siluriformes; family Bagridae; genus Tachysurus; species Tachysurus fulvidraco. The sequence continues at coordinate 15,030,019 of NC_062542.1, read as the reverse complement.
ATATTCATGTTGTAATTTGCATATTACAGCATGTTTATTACTGTATTAAAAGCCTTAAGTCTTGTTCTGTGTTTGGTTTAATACTGCAGACTAATAATAAAACTAAAAAAAAAGCTTAAATCATCAATTGATTTGAATGAAAAATTTAAAAAATTAAAAAATTGTACGTCTTTGTGTCTTTATTTATTTATTTGTTTGTTTGTTTGTTTATTTGTTTATTTTTGGGTAGACATTCGGATTATAAAGTTGTCTCTCCTGCTCTTCGGGCTGTGGGGAACATCGTCACAGGAGATGACATCCAGACACAGGTGATAATATAAACCTAATGAAACTACGAGGTTTCACCTTTAGGAATGTGTTTAACTTGGCGATTAAAAGGATATTTCTGTTGTGTTTTACCTGAACAGGTGATCCTGAACTGCTCTGCCCTTCAGAATCTCCTTCACCTGCTGTGTAGCCCTAAGGAGTCCATTAAGAAAGAAGCCTGTTGGACAATCTCCAATATTACTGCTGGTAACCGAGCACAGATCCAGGTGTGTCTCGGTTAGGCTCAGTATGGACTTTGATTACGATATGAATGTATGTATCAGGTGTGTGTCTTTTATCTAAACAATTGTCCTCCTCTCTCGGTCTCTCTCTCTCTTTTTTGTAGATGGTGATAGACGCAGGTTTGCTTGTTCCTCTAATTAAGATCCTTCAGGTGGCTGAGTTCCGGACGAGGAAGGAGGCGGCGTGGGCCATCACCAACGCCACGTCCGGAGGCTCTTCTGAGCAGATCAGGTCAGTTATTGCTTAGAATAGAACCATGCAAAATAAAGAAAAAAACGAGATGCATGTATGGTACCTTTTGTACTTATTTGATTTTCTCACTCCAGGGTTACAAAAGATTCTTCATGAAAGTTAAGAATCAAAGGAAGCAGATGAACAGCATGATATTAAGTCATTAGTGCGGATTGTAGCGCCCACTGCTGTCACTCAGGGACGAGCACAGTCCGGTTTATAACATTTATTTACTGCGTCGGGTTCCAAGTCGCATAGAATTGAGACAATTTCGACTTAATTGTCACAATAATATGAATCGGACTTGTATTTATTTTAAACAGGCATCTGGTGGATCTGGGTTGCATCAAGCCTCTCTGTGACCTTCTGACCCTGATGGACTCCAAGATTGTGCAGGTGGCCCTGAATGGCCTGGAGAACATCCTCCGACTGGGAGAGCTAGAGGCCAAGCGAGGAGGAGGAGGAATCAACCCGTACTGCGCCCTCATCGAGGAAGCGTACGGTAAGCCGTCACATTCGGGCTTCTGCGTTTCTGCTTCCTAAAACATCTAATCATTCCACATGAGATTTCTGTGGTGTGACTTGAAGATTCATTCGCCCCTTTTCACCTTTCCTCAGGTCTGGATAAGCTGGAGTTCCTGCAAGGCCATGAGAATCAGGAGATCTACCAGAAGGCATTCGACCTGATCGAGCGCTACTTCAGCCCCGAGGACGAGGATCCTGCCTTGGCTCCTGCCGTCGACCTGCAACAGCAGCAATTCCTTTTCCAGCAGTGTGAGGCTCCCATGGAAGGCTTCCAGCTCTGAGCACCTGAAAAGCCTCAGCGGAGAGAGTGATTAATATCCATACTGATTCTAAAGAGTGTGTCGTTGCAAGAGCCTGTGTTGCTGGTCGACTTCCTTAACTTTAACCTTGACCTTGACTTTGACCTTTTCTGCTCCCTTCACACCTCCTGTCACTGGTTTTGAAGAACGGCTTCAGGAAAACGGAACCAGATCGATCCAAATAAACGACCACCAGAGCAGCTCTGGAACTCGTGAAAGACTCCCATATTGGCCACCATGCGTTAATTCCTGCCACGGAAAAGGAAAAAGATTCCCCGTCCAGTATAAACAAGCCTCAAGATGAAACGCTGCATCCAGCTAAGAGTCGATTAGAAGCTGGGTGTTGACCGCTTGGACGCACGACCTTGTTGCAATACGGACGAATCGCGACGACGGCCTGTACGCGATTCTTTTTTCATTCGTTCAGAAACACTGGACTGACCGTGTGACTGTGGGCGTGCCTGGTAGTGCGCATAACAAAACAACAACAACAGAGAGGCACAACTTGGCCAAGTCTGCCCCCAAAGACTGAAAAGACTTCAGCACTTTTCTCTACTCATTAGACCCAGACTGCCTACAAACGAGGGTAGTTCTTGCTGACGGACAGAGACAGGAGTCCAGACTTTGTGCGACTGATTGTGTGCCGCTTAACTGAATATCAGACTGTCATTCTCATGCATTCCTACGACGACTGTGCAGGCTTCTCAAAATGACACGTTTGCACCTTCTGGGAGTCGGAATCTCCCTGTGCACTGAGACAAAGACGAACTGTGTTTCTTTTTTTTTTTTTTTCCCCTCTTCCCTCTTCCTCGAGACACTGCTCCAGACCTTTCGGACTTAAAGAGGACAAATCCACGTGATTATCATCCTTTATCATCAGCAGCACTTTATGTTCAGGACACAACACTTTTAGTTCGAATGGAAACCATTTATTTCTTTCCATGCAGTACTTGGTTCTCCGCTCCTCAGGAAATGAGACGAGAAAGGCGTGTGATCGGTGTACAGCCCCGGATCGCAGGATCTTCTTTACACACTAAACACCGGAGTGAAATTTCACGGCTGATTAGCTTTTCCCCTTCTGAATCTTCCTCCACTACTCGGACTCTGGATGACATTTAGCGAGCTGAAATCTTAGCTTCTCGATGTGTCACACACACACACACACACACTTTAACACGACTGATCTCAGACCCCATGTTCAGATGACCCCATATATTAGCATCAGTAATTAGAGTGACACGAGGAAAAAAAACATTTCTTCACGTCTTATTTTTGGGGGTGAAGTCTGTTAGTACCGACTGTGCCATAATCCTTACATGAAATTAAGATTTACAACCCAGCAGCAATTAAGAAGGTAAAACCATGCAGAAATCAATCCAAAATTGAGCTTGAAACATACTGGGGATTTTGTTTGCTAAAAAAAAAAGTTTACTAGGTTTTTTTTGTTTTGTTTTTTTTGTTTTTTAATGCCAGATTCTCCCTGTGAGAGATGACCAGCTCTTCATTTTCAATACTGCTGTCGTATTGAGATCGTGTAACTGTTCTCTGTTAAGCCATTTGCATAAATGCTGTTTCATGAGTTCCCATGGCTTTGCGCTTTTCTGCACATCTCTGTCTATGACGGGTTGCCATCCGTATAAAAATCACCCACTATATATTTTTTTCCCCAAGATTGAGCTGCACTCAAACACGACTCTCGTCAGCCTGCGACTTCCTTTTTTCATCTGTCAGGGTTCGATTCAGGAGAAGAAACTGGACATAAAATTTATGATAAGATACTTGTCATTCTAAAGTTACTCACATTTTCAGGTAACTGAAGGAAATCCTTGTCTGAGAATTAATTACTAAATAAGGTAAAGCTAAGTATTTATGACAATTCCTTCATTTTATTTATTTATATTAATGTCAGTTAAGGGTCATGATACGCAGAAATACCATATGATAGAATGAAATACATGATCACTATGTTAGAATAAAGTTTGCCAAAAAAATAGTAAATCGATTTAAAAAAAAAAATACTGCACAAATTTCATTTAAAATTTTTCAATAAAATTTTATTTTTAAAATTAAAAAAAAAATCTAATATTTTTAAATTAAAACGTAAAATGAATTACAAAATCTATATTAAATGTACTTATTAATAATTGATCACAATGATATTTCTGAAAAGAATGCAGTTGATCATGATATCAATATTATATGGTCAAGTTTCCCATAAACGTGTTCTCCTGGCATGTTTAATGCCAATCTGCTACTAATCTAATGGTTCAAACCAACATTATGTCAGCATCTGGACTACTGATCATAAGGTTGCCAGTTCAAATCCCTTCACCCTCAAAATGTTTAGTTGTATAAAATAAGAAAATGTAAGCAGGTATGCTGAATGCTATAAATGTGTATCGATTCAGATTAAAAATGTCAGTCCATTCTTGTACTGCTAGCTTAAAAAACAACCACCTTTGGTTTACTAGGAAGTGCAAAGTAAATTTGTTCTAATGACAGACACCATTAAAAAAACTAAACAAGAACAAAAAAACTGACCCTGATGACATGTAGGATACGTCTCATTTAATCTCTCTTTTTTACTCAAAGAACTCTATAACAAAAATACATCAACGAAACTGAAGCAGATGATCCGTACAGTGCAGGAACTGATTGAAGCGTGCAGGAACTTGACTGTACTGCTGTTAAATTATTTCGGAATAAGTTACGCTGTTTGAATGAATCGTGAATGTGTGATGGAGCTTTAGTGTTCCTGATCAGGGATCAGGGAAAGCTCCTCACTGCGCTTTTTTCTCAGTCAGAGACGCCTCCAACTCTAGTTCCTTCTTTGCCTCTTCTCTTAACCGAGCCTTTCTCTCCATGTTCCTGCTGGTCAGGTTGTCATGGCGACCTGCAGCCTGCAGAAGCATGAACAATTTTTTTATTGACTAATGTAAATGTTGGTTATGAAAGGAATGAACTGAGATGTAGCTGGTGTCAGAGCTGTACAGTGTATTATATTATATTGTATTACCTGTTTTCCCATGATGACCATCACGATGCAGCCTCCAATAGTCATTGCTATCATGATATAGCAGGCCTTAACACGCACTTTGTTCCTGGCTGCGTCGAGCATCTCAAATCTGGAAATCGGTAACAGACTGTTTATAAGCTGTAAGTTAAAAATGCTTTTACGTTGAAAATCTGAAAGATGGCGCATACGTTACATTGCATGATACAGACAAATGCCAGCCTTGGCAATGACTGCAGCTTGTAAGTGTGAGAAACTGTTACTAAGAGCTTAATGATGGGAAATTCATACACTTCCTGAACAGCTTTTAAATAGCTTCCTTGTAGTGTAAATAAAGAAGTGCAAAGCCACACCCCTTCAGTACCGGACGGTTACAGAGGCCACACCTCCTCCTTTCTTGAACAATGTGTAACAAAGCCTTTATAACCCATTAAATGAACATGTCCAGCTCTCCATATGAACCACATCTGTTCTTTGATCTCTTCCCAGATGCCACAAATTACACCAATTAACTTTACACACACCGGGAAGTCATTTTGTTTGAGAATAAATGTCACAGGTTTTTACAAACACACTGTTTTGACTGGTTATGTAACAGGACATGAACACTTACGACACATGCTCTGGGATCTGCTCCTTGGATTTGAAGCGTCCGGACCACACGAGTATCTTCTTGTCCATCTCGGTTGGTCGGTAGCCGGGCATTTTAAACCCTTCTCTTTGTGCTGCAGAAAACAGAAAGAGAAATACCTTTTAAAGCCACCTGTCAGTGGTTTTAGTGCTAGATCTGAGTGGTGTACATGCCTTGTAAACTGCCTCAGCTGTATCTACACGTACAAATAGGTTCTATTACATGTAATTCAAATAAAATGACAACTCATGGAGCTTCTTGTTACAGAAAAATTCAATAGATATAAAAAAAAAAAATCACACTAATGTGTTAACCTTGTGTTGGCACAGAGGCTTCTTGTGGTTTAATGCACAAACTCCTACAGCTTGATGAATTTGGGGCAAACCTCTGCATCTGGCCTGTGGGTGTAGAACAGGAAGAGAAGCACATTATCAGAAGGAAAGATGCTATGTCATGTCACTGTACCTGGGCACATGATGTCCTTTTTACACGTGGTCATGTGACTGAACTATGAGAAAACTTGCAGTGTTTGAATCAATTAAAAGAATACAAAATATTTAATATATCAAAACAAAGATGTAGCAAGGAGGATGGATTATATATGAAAAAGTAGATCTTCACAACAATGATGTATAATTATAAATATTCTACCAGACAGACAGACAGAGACAGACACACACACATAGACAGATACACACACAGACAGACAGGCAGATACACACACACACAGATAGATAGACAGACAGATACACACACACACACACACACACACACACACACAGATAAATAGATAGATAGACACACAGATAGATAGACAGACAGATACAGACACACACACGATAGATAGATAGATAGATAGATAGATAGATAGATAGATAGATAGATAGATAGATAGAGACAGACATAGATAGATAGATAGATAGATAGATAGATAGATAGATAGAGACAGACATAGATAGATAGATAGATAGATAGATAGATAGATACAGACAGACAGACAGACAGACAGATAGATAGATAGATAGATAGATAGATAGATAGATAGATAGATAGATAGATAGATAGATAGATAGACACACACACACACACTCACACAGACAGGTGTTTACCTGAAACACAACACTGTTACTCACCTAAAAAGGTACCAAAAGCAGCACGAGACCTGATAATTGTGTTAAAAATCATGGCTTTAATTAACTATCTCCGAATAACAACTACAACAAAAGTTTCCTAAAACTTCGGGGAAAAGTCGCACAAAACACCAAATTAGACTGAAATCACGTCTGGTTCATGAGATGTGTCGCTGAAGTGCGTAGGCTGGCTAGCGTCTGTGTGCTACCTTCACTGGTCCCGTGGATCTGCGTTATATAAGGTTTTTCATGTACACACTCAACATTGTGTATTTGTTCCATTACGTTTTTTCTGCTTAGAGTTTCAGGTTGATGTGGTTATCTTACACACACACAACTGTGTACAAAACAACATTTAAAGTAATGCTTTGCGTGTTCATGGCTCAACGTAAAAGTCAAAGTTATGTTGTACGTTCGTTTTATCGCAACGTTGATAATAAACGTCATTGAACACTTTATGTATCATAAGGTGTAGCATTCGATTTGTTTTCCACCCGAAACACGTTTTGTAACTCACTTCGTTAACATTTTACACTTATCTAACTAACAGTAGGGTGTGAGAAACACTTTACAACGTTTAGTTGCAGTGAAGGTAACATCGAAAGCGTGTGGAGACTTAGTAGTCCGTAAAAACCGCCTGTTTAAAACGTTCAAGTACAAACAGGACATAAAAATAAAGAAGAGTTACTATAAATGTAAACTTTAATTTTTTTAACCACAATCATGTTTACATCTGAAATGCTTATTATGATTTTGTTTAAACAGTTTTTATTCATTTCTATTTTCGTAAATAGATATTTTTCACGTGTTAAATACTTTTATAAATATATACTGTCTTTTTTAAAGTAATTACCCATATAAATGTATTAAAACGAGAAACTTTGACAGGAATGTCAACCAAACTAGTGTAATATTGTTACATTAATATAATGCAGGCGCTGGTTGGGTAGCTGTTACTCACAGACATTGAGGACCCTTCGGTTTAACATGGCGGCGCCCGAGGGAACTCTGAATTGTGAGGACTTTTTAATGTTTCAGGTAAAAACTTTTGCTTTGCCTTTTTTTTAACCTAACAAGGAAATTCTGTTGAACTGAAGCCCGTCTTTGTGAGCTTGTTGCTGTTTTACTGACAGCCTCCGAAGACAGACAGTGTTCATAGAGTCACAGGCTGATTTCTACATGTCCTCTTGTTGGAGATAAAGTGCAGTAACTAGGGTGTAGAATCCGTTACTATGTCCTATATATGTATGTATGGACTGTGTATATTCGTGCATTTGTGAGCCAGCCTTGTATTTGATACACACGAGGAAAAGATGCATTTAATATTTAATCTTTTAATATTTTTCTGTACAGGTGACATCCATTTTGTTGTTGTATTATAGAACGTTTTGTCACTTTTTAGCTTGACTTTGTTCTTTATTTTTGAGATAAAGAGGAGATTCTGGCTAATATACAGTATGTAAGTTGGCATTACGAGGTTTGAGACTTTGTTTCAGTATCTCCACCTTAATGAACAATTTTATTTCAGTTATTTAATGACTAAAGAAGTGTAAACGTAGGAAGTAGCAATTTAACACAGGGGAAAAAATAACAAGCATGTCTTGTTGTCAATAGCTTTGTAACCTGTTTGTGGTGAAATGTGAATGTAAATAAATGTTTGTGGCTTTGTAACTGTTTTTTGGTCTACTGAGGGCATGTGGTAAAACATAGAGGTTAAAGTGTTGGGCTACCAATCGGAAGGTTGTGAGTTCAATCCCACATCCACCAAGCTGCCACTGTTGGGCCCCTGAGCAAGGCCCTTAACCCTCAATTGCTCAGTTGTATAAAAATAAAATAAAGTAAGTCACTCTGGATAAGAGTGTCTGTTAAATGCTGGAAATGTAATGTACTGAAGATCATAAAGACGGAACAGTCCTGTGTTTCTCTTTTTTAGGAGGTGTTAAAAGCAATGCGTACCTTTGATGACAGGATTGTCCACGCTCTCAACACCACCGTGCCCACAGTGTCCTTCTCAGGCAAAGTGGATGCTACGCAGACGTGCAAAGAGCTCTATGAGTCTGTATGTGTGCTGTTCAGTACACACTGTTCAAGACTTAATCAGATTGTGTGTTTTTTTTGTGCATGAGGAGACACTTGATAGTGTGTTTTGAATGTTTTGAATTTGTCTTCCAGCTTACGGAGTCCCATTTGAGTAGAGACAAAGCAATAAAGTCATGTATTAGAAAAACTTCAGAAGTTGTTGGGAGGTTACGTGAAGCGAGGGCAAAGGACAGCGACAACCTGTCAATCATCAAACAACTCAGGAAAGAGCAGAACAAGGTAGTGGACTTCTTACAGACTTCTTACTTCTTACAGTTCTTAAAGTTTATATAGCTAACAAACTTGCAATTCATAACTATTGAGGTTGTTTTTCATGAGTCGCAAGATGGCACCGCGGATGGCAGCCCTGGATCTCTCTAGTACTTTCTTTATTTTTGTTTACTTTCTGATTCTGATGAGATTGTGTAGGGTGTACAGACACACACACGCATATCATTATGTACTGCGGTTGTGTATTTATCACACTGAGCTAGTGTGCATATCTTATTTGCCACTAGGGGGAGACAAACCTCAACACATGAGTTGTAAGTTGCCCTAGTCCCATGAAGCGCAACCAGACAAAACAAAACTCTACCGGACAGAAAACACAAGATAGTGCTGACCAGTGTGCATTCTGTACATTGTACAAACCATTGTGCAAAGGTATAGGGTCGTAAAACATTGTGAAAAACAAGGTTGTGAACACGGGGTTCCTATATAGATATATACACTTATGTTAATGCAGCAATTATGTGAGGTATTGAAATGTGGAGGGCAAAAGAATAATTATAATGAATGTGCAAAACAGAACAAGAAATGATTGTGATCATTTAACGTTTCAAAACTTTTGTTCCTTTATATTTTCTGGTTCCACAAACAATTCAGCTAATCTTCCACTTTTAGTTCTGAGTTTGTTTTTTGTTAGATACTTATTAATTCTACTTATTTTAAATAGACCTTTTAAATTGTGTTCATTTGAACGTTTGTTTTGATTTCTAACTGCATAAACAATGTCCTTTTCTTTTGTGCCTTTGCTTGTAGTTAAAACTCATGCAGTCTGAGCTGAACGTTGAAGAAGTCATCAATGATCGCAGTTTGAAGGTCAGAATGTCCAAATGGTGTGTGTGTGTGTGTGTGTGTGTGTGTGTGTGTGTGTGTGTGTGTGTGTGTGTGTGTGTGTGTGTGTGTGTGAGAGAGAGAGAGAGAGAGAGAGAGAGAGAGAGAGAGAGAGAGAACTGTTTTCTCTCTCACACAAGTAAGTCTCAGTCAAATAGTATTTTGTTTCTTCGGCAGGTTTTCAACGAACGATGTCGAATCCATTACACCCCCCCTACGATCAATTAAACCTCCGTGCCCTTTGTAGAGATCTACAGTAGACACTGAAATGGCTGGGACTCACAACTGGAGTGAACTGGAATGCAACCAGCAACCTTCCGCAGCCGCTGTGTCTGAGCTCTATAAAACCCTCTCATCAGAATCAGTATCAGAATCAGGTTTATTGGCCAAGTGTGTCGACACATACAAGGAATTTGGTTCCAGCTGTTTGTACAGACTTAAATAACACTATAAACTCATTCTCACTGTTAGTCTGAATTCCTGTGTTCCTACCGTCACTTCTGTTCTTCATACAGCCTGGTGTACCCAAAAAATGATTTTTTTTTTTTATAAACATTTGTTTTTTTTCTCCAGTGGCCAGTGTGTGTTCAGTTCTACTTTCTCTTTACAGTTTACGTTGCAACCTGAATTACATGTGAGACCAAGTTAAGGTGTGTGTGTGGGTGGGTGTGTTCGATCTGGTGTGTGTGTGTTCAATCTGGTGTGTTTGATCTGGTGTGTGTGTGTGTGTGTGTGTGTGTGTGTGTGTGTGTTTGATCTGGTGTGTGTCGAGGGCTTGCTGTTCTTATGCTTTTAGTTGAGTTTCTTTCAACAAGTTACTGCAAAGTGTAAACCTGTTCTGTCCTGTCAGGTGTTAAATAACCCACTCCAGTGTTAAATAACCATTGCTAGCTTTACATTTCCTGGGATTTCAGCCTACAACCCATACAGCTGCACAAGTTGCATCTAATAGAGAAGGAATGCAAACAAAATATATATTTCTACCGAAAATTTATAATGAACTTTATGATAAACTGTATTTTTAAATACAAGTTTAAACACCGTCCCTGCCTGTGCGTGGTCGTGTGTGTCTTAAAGAAGCCTATGCTCAGAAAGAGTCAGAGCTCTTTGGTTTATTGTGGTTCTGTGTTCCCTGAAATTCCAGTTTCTTTCATCAAAAAACGTGTTAGACAAGATTTATAGTTTATCTGTGCAGCCAACTATGTGTGACGTTGTAGTTGTTGGTGGTAGTGGTGGTGGTGGTGGTGGATTAATTAACACTGCGAGTCGGGTTTGTCATGCAAAGCTTCTTTTATTGGCCTGCACAAACAGGACAAACAGGACCATAGTTTGAGTAAATTGCAGTTCATTAATGTATGACCATCTTAAATTAAATTAACAGCAGTTCAGAGTTCACAAGCAGTCTAATACACACCCACCCACACACACACACACACACACACCTCATTTTATCAAGTATAAAAGTTCCAAACTTAGTTAATAAGACAGTGAGTCGTCGTAAAAATGCTGCTGATTAAAACCAAACAAATTTCTTCATTTGTGCAATAAACACTGTTGGATTTAACCACACATTATTTCTGTCCTGTTCCTCAGCAGTAGTCTTGACCAAAACCACATTTCTGATGATGAATCATCAGAATCCTTTTTAAACCATATCAACAAATGAACTACCTTTAAAATCTCCTAACTGGTAGCTTCCTTTCCTGCTTGCTAAATCGTTTTAAAAAACTTAGTGGTGTTTTCTGAATTTGACAACAATAACCAAATGTTTGTTTAAATGCAGGAATGTTGTGGATATAGGGAAATGATGGTTCTGTGGTCGGACCGATCGTGTGTCAGAAACGAATAAAACACTTGAGGGTGGTGGTGTGTTTGAGGAACTAGTTTTTAGGATTGTGTGATTGAGCCTGACATGAAACAATCTTGTTTCCACAACAAAGATGGTTCCTTTTCACGTAACAAGAATGTTGCTTTGTAATTATAATTACTATAACTTAATAAATCATCCTACTCTGAAAATATTCCTTTGACAGATAACGAAGTATTGGCATGGAGCCGGCTTCAGCAAATGTAACTTAAATGTCTTCTTACATAAAACTTCATCATAACATTATCAGCTAATACACATTTATAACCTGTGTATTATGAGGCTTATATTTTTGACTGTACAAAACACTTTGACTGAGTTATAAGTCGATAAGCTGAATCAACACCTGAACTGCAGAATTCACCGGTGCTGTAGACGAGACGGGGATAAAATACGACTTCAAGACGATCAGGACGGACTGGGAACAAATATCAGACTGTTCTGTTTCTTCGAAGTGAATTCTATCGAATTAAAAGAGATTTCAAGACAAGTTCTGATTAAGCCAAACTTCATAACCTTGTGAAAAAAAAATGAGTATCGATCATTTAATGCTGAAACCTTCTGAAAGGTGACACTGAAGGTGGTGTGCTAGTGAAGCAGGTGATGAAAAGGTATAATGATTTAAACCATTTTTTATCACACATCAGCCTCATCATAGATTTTTATTTCTGTAGAAAAAAGTACTTCTTTTACATCATTGTTGGCCAGACGTCGCCTTCTTCTTCAGTGGAAGTCCTCTGTCCCACCATCCCACTCACAATGGTCAAAGGATACAGCGTTTTTTATTAAGCTTGAGAAAATAAAATATACGATAAGAGGTAATACCTCCAAGATTTTTCATTAATGGCAATCGTTTATTTCATATTTCATGGGCCTTCAGGTTTTGCCCGATTAGGTTTTCTTCTTTTGTAAATTTTAAATGACTTGTATTCGATAGTTAAAAAGGGCCAGGACCTGGGGTAAGCGGGCAAAGTTTTTTTTTTACTTTCTTTCCATTATCGTTATTATTGTTGTAGTTGTAATACATTTACTTTACTCCTTTTTTCATGAAAAACTAAAATGGGATTCTGTACTGTTATTTGACTTTGTTTACAATAAAAAGACTTCGCAAAAAGAAAAAAAAGAAAAAGAAAAAAGTACTTCTGAACCAGTTAATTGTTATGATTTATTGTATGGAACATCCAGGCGAAAAGTGCTTCACAGCTTTGCTGATTCTTCACCCGATTCTTTTTCTTTCTTAAAGGTAATTAGCAAAAATGGCTGCTGACTGTATGTGTTACATGACCATGGAAATGTTTGATATCTTGACTTATAAACATTCAGGATTCTAGACTGGAGTTTGCAATTGTTTTATTGTGTCTCTGTTCAGTATTGAATGTTTTTGTCATGTCTCACTCCACAGTGGTGATAAATATGAAGCTCAGATCAAAATAGACAATTAGAGATTTAAGTGAGAGCCAAGTGCTTGTTCAATCAGTGGAAAAGAAAATTGGTATGTGTGTGTGTGTGTGTGTGTGTGTGTGTGTGTGTGTGTGTGTGTGTGTGTGTGTGTGTGTGTGTGTGTGTGTGTGTGTGAGAGAGAGAGAGAGAGAGAGAGAGAGAGAGAGAGAGAGAGAGAGAGAGAGAGAGAGAGTGATCAATCCGGTGTGTATTTTGTTGGAATCAGGTAACACCCTGAGAAATAAAGGTACTGCATTCTTGGCCCTGTTCTCTACAGAAACCAGTGAATGGTTAGATTGTTTTTCACACAAATGTTTGTATCTTAAAAGTAAATGCCGCTTTTGCCCCAAGTGTTTGTTCATCTTCAACCTGGGAAAAAATTCCAACAGATGGAAAATCACGTCTCACACTGAAAGCCAAAAGTCCTGACTCATTTTGACTTGCAGCCAGAAATTCTGACTAAATGAACACAGTTCATATTATAGATGTATAAAAAAACAAATACCAGGCAATATATGTTCTCTGTAACCGCTGATCATTTATAAGAAATAAGGTGACTGTAAATGTAAATATTTAATATTGGCATTTTTATTTATCTGAAGAAGCTTCTAATTTCTTGTCAGTTTAGAAAATACAACTTTGTCAGCTTTAAGCAATTTCAATAACCGCCCTGTTTGTAAGCGTTATTACTGTATCATTGCAGCACAGTAGTCATTTCTGTCTTAGAAGATTTCAATGGGATCATGTTGGGTTTTGGGGGTCTGTATTCCATGAAGTTCCAGTTTTCCTCCAGCATGTGGCAACGGCTTATGGACACGCAGGTGAGCAAAATCCTGCCCACCTACATGGACCTGAAAAGCACACGTGAAAACACATACTGAACTCGATCGGATGTTATTAAAAACATATTCTAAATGAGGACTGTTTGAGTGGGTACATGTCTTACCTTGATGAAGTAATTCGTCCCAGCTACGACCTGCGTCTTGTAAGATTTAGCAGTAAAGACCTGAAATGTCTTTCCAGCTTTTTTCTCCGCCTGTGACTTTATCTGCGATTTCGAAAACAGTCTTTAGTAAGACTTGACTTATGACTTGTGATTCATCAATATGACTCCTAATAACCTTTTACTGACTCACACACATACATATATCTACAAAACTATTATCATGTGATTTGTTTTTCTATATAAAAAAAAGAGCAGCTATTTTATTATTTAGAAATACATAGACTTATTTTATTTTTTTATTTTTTTGCATCTGTGTTTTTCTTACAATTGATTTATGTCACTTTATTAGTTTGGAATGATTTTATTTTATTAAACACTAGTTAAAAGTATTCATTTGTTCCATGCATTAAATACACTAAAGAACCAGATTAAATAAATCTAAAGTTCAGATCCAAATGTAAACTATTTTACACTTAAACCAGTCACATGAAACTTTCTGCCAATCCTCTATAATGATGTCATTATTAGTACAAAATACCAGTCTTTCTTAGAACTGTACACTAAAAGGTGAGATGTGTTTTTTCCCCTGTGGAATCAGGACAGTTCAATAAACTCACTAATTAAAAAAAAATAAAAAAGAGTACATTTTAACCTTCAATATGCGTCAATTTTCTAAAAAAGTGCACGCAACAAACTCACAAAAACAAACCAACCTCATCACAGATTTTCTGCACTTCTTTATCGGCGACTATCGCCTCACCGGTCCCTCCGCACACAAAAGACATCGTTTTTGTCTGGAAGCAAGAGTAGATAAAATGTTTAATCTAAAGTCCCAGGGTTTCGCTGAAATAACCAGACACGCTTAATATAACCTGCTGCCACTCCCCAAATCATCTGACAGGAAATACGTACTAAACAAAACCACGTCCAAAATTGCACATCAGTGTTAATTCACAAAAACATAACAAGGTAATATCAAACAGAGCAGCCAATCAGGAGACCGGATCCCGCCCCTAAAGAGAATAACCAACCAATCAGGAGGCTGCTTTCTGTCTCGTTTCTTACTACGTTTCAGCACTACACCTGTATTCAGTAAAAATATTATTTTCTCTGGCTATCTTTATATTATTCAGGGCTCCAAGTTTTGAAGACAGGCAAGAGTGACATATTGTGTTTGCTTATCCCAACATACAGAGAGTTGCAATAGTCCAGTCTTGTGATAAAAGCATGCACTATGACCTGTAGGACTTTAGTATTAAGGATGGGTTTCAGCCTGGAGATCAATCTAAGTTGATAAAAATTACTCTTTACTACTGACTTAATCTGTTTGTCAAAGCTGAGGAAATAAAAAGAAATAAAAGACTGGGTATGAATGTAAATAATTGATATTTGTGAGTAATATAAGAGCGGGTTAAGCGCCACACTTTTTTTCAGTTATAGTACACAGTAAGTGTGTAAATTGGTTCATATATAAAAATTGGGGATGTGGTAGCTTAGTGGTTAACCTGTTGGACTATTGATCAGAAGGTCGTAAGTTTAAATCCCAGGACCCCTTGAGCAAGATACTTCACACTCAATTGCTCTGGGCCCTGGGATTTGCAACAGATCAGTGTGCACCATTTTAGACCACACACTTCATTACAGCCTACAAGGCATCATGTGAATAAACATTATGCTGATTACTTGATGATATTGCAAAACATCATGTGACAGCAAACCATAGCAATTTCCTAAACAACACTGATGGTGCATTTCATTCCTTTCATATAATTTACTATGGCAACTAGAAAAATAAACAAAAATAAGAACAATAGTTGGCCTTCCTGCTTATTCCCAGGAAAGTCCACTTTATCTGCGTCCAAAAATATAACGGACATTTTGTTTGTCAGAAGAATCTTATTTCTTATCAGTTTTGTAAATAACACTGAATAAATAAACATGTTGTGATTAATAACACACACACACACACACACACACACACACACACACACACACACACACACACACACACACACACACACACACACACACACACACACACACACTGTAAACCCAAATCCAATCCCAGATCCCTGTCTTTACAGTATGTGTTACATGACCATGAAAATATTAAACATTCAGGATTCTAGAGTGGAGTTTTCACCTGTTTTATTTTGTCCGTGTTCAGTATTGCATGTTTTTGTCATGTGTCACTCCACAGTGAGAGCTTTAAGACTTTTGTTGTTTCTCATAAGCATTTCTGTTTTCCCCTAATCTACTAGAGGCAAAGGTTTCATAGTAAAGTTTCAAAATGGTTTGTTTTTCACACAAATGCTTGCAGGGCTCTGAAGATTTGAAGGCAGGCAAGAGTGACATATGTTAAATATGTCTAGCAAGCCCCCCCAAAAAATATATGACATAAAACATTCCAAAATGTAATATTTGAATTAAGAAAAACATATTAAATTTAAAATGTAGTGCTAGTGGTTAGTAGCCTTATTTTTCTGATGTTTGGTTTATAAATATATGTTCTCTGTAACCGCTGATCATTTATAAGAAATAAGGTGATTATAAATGTAAATATTTAATATTGGCATTTTTATTTATCTGAAGAAGCTTCTAATTTCTTGTCAGTTTAGAAAATACAACTTTGTCAGCTTTAAGCAGGTGATATTCCATATGTAACACAATTTCGATACCCGCCCTGTTTGTAAGCTTTATTACTGTATCATTGCAGTACAGTAATCATTTTAGTCTTAGAAGTATTCAATTGGGTCATGATGGGCTTTGGGTGTCTGTATTCCATGAAGTTCCAGTTTTTCTCCAGCATGTGGCAACATCTTATAGACACGCAGGTGAGCAAACTCCTCACCACCCACATGGACCTGAAAAGCACACACGTAAACACATACTGACCTCAATCAGATGCCATTAAATACAAATTCTAAATGAGGACTGTTTGAGTGGGTACGTGTCTTACCTTGATGAAGAAATTTGTCCCAGCTACCACCTGCGTCTTGTAAGATTTAGCAGTAAAGACATCAAATGTCCTTCCAGCTTTTTCCTCTGCATGTGACTTCATCTGCAATTTCGAAAACAGTCTTTAGTAAGACTTGTCTTATGACTTGTGATTCATCAATATGACTCCTAATAACCTTTTACTGACTCACACACTTACATATATCTACAAAACTATTATCATTTAAAAAAAAAAAAAGAGCAGCTATTTTATTATTTAGAAATACATCAAATACATTTTTCTGTTTTGTTTTTGCATCTGTTGTTTTATTAAAACTGATTTATGTCAGTTTATTAGTTTGGAATGACTATTTTATTAATCATCAGATAAAAGTACTAATTTGTTTCATGCATTAAATACACTAAAGAACCAGATTAAATAAATCTAAAGTTCAGATCCAAACTATTTTATACTTAAACCAGTCACATGAAACTTTCTGCCAATCCTCTATAATGATGTCATTATTAGTACAAAATTCCAGTCTTTCTTAGAACTGTACACTAAAAGGTGAGATGTGTTATTTTCCCCCTGTGGAATCGGACAGTTCAATAAACTCACTAATTAAAAACACAGATTAAAAAAAGAGTAAATTTTTACCTTTAATATGCATCAATTTTCTAGAAATGTGCACGCAACAAACTCACAAAAACAAACCAACCTCATCACAGATTTTCTGCACTTCTTCATTGGCCTCCTTCTCCTCACTGGTCCCTCCGCATAACAAAGGCATTTTTGTGTTTGGAAGCAAAAGTAGATAAAATGTTTAATCTAAAGTCCCAGAGCTTTACTGAAATAACCAGACACGCTTAATATAACCTGCTGCCACTCCCCAAATCATCTGACAGCAAATACTTTCTAAAAAAAGCCCACGTCCAAAACTGCACATCAGTGTTATTTCACAAAAAAACATAACAAGGAAAGAACAAACAGAGCAGCCAATCAGGAGACCGGATCCCGCCCGTAAAGAGAATAACCAGCCAATCAGGAGGACGGATTCCACGCCATAGATAATAACCAGCCAATCAGAACGCCGGATCCACGCCCCTAAAGAGAACACACAGCTAATCATGGGGCTTGTTTGTTTCTACGTTTCATAGATGTGATGTGTATAATATATCTTCAGACTACGTTTTAGCACTACACCTATTATCAGTAAAAAAAATGTTTTTTTCTATATTCTTTGTTTGGATTATATAAATCATTTACCTGTGTACTGATGGGATTTATGTATAATACATTGTTATATATACATTGTTATATATATATATATATATATATATATATATATATATATATATATATATATATATATATATATATATATATATATAACTTTTGAAATATATAATAAATATATTATAAACACATCATGAGTATATATTTCCCTTAACACTGATATCATGTGTATTTATTGCAGTTTTGTAACTAACACTAAATGAAGAAACATGTGATTAATAACTGATAAATTAATACACAATACACACACGCACACACACATACATATATATATAAATGTAAACCCAAATCCAATCCCAGATCCCTGTCTATATGTGTTGCATGAGCATGAAAATGTTTGATAGCTTGACTATTAAACATTCAGGATTCTAGACTGGAGTTTGCAATTGTTTTATTGTGTATATGTTCAGTATTGAATGTTTTGTCATGTCTCACTCCACAGTGGTAATTAATATGAAGCTCAGATCAAAATACACACTTAGAACTTTAAGAATTTGGCACAACACGGAAAATGACCACTAGGGGATGAGGCTGCATCAACTTCGTTGTAGCTTTTAAGCATTAAATCCTCTAAATACACGGTTAAACTTATTTTTGTTCCAAAGCTTAGACTCTCAAGATTTTATTAAGCCCACACACAAAGCATAATATGATTTATAGCCGTCATACTAATTGAATCAAAATTCGTAGTGAACAGCAGTTCACCTCCGTCCTTTGTTTCGGCTCTCACTTCTCCATGAGGCTTCTAAAACTACACTGTTGCATCAGATTTGTAGTCCAGGGCCTAATGAATCAAACAAGCCCTGACTTGAGCCAATCGGCGCCTGTAGTGCAGAGATAGACGGCTGAGAAGCCAATGATGTCTCTCCATCCTAGGTGGGACACCCTCCCTTTGACTGACAATTGCTCCCTCCAGTAGCAATTTCATGATCCGGATCATGATCTCTTTGTTTTAGGCCTTTTAAACTGAGCATGCAGTCTTTTAATTCAAAGTTATACAGTAAACAAGAAAAACATGAACGGATGGACATGTCCGTAGAAAAATATTTTTATAGAATCCATTTTTGGGTCTTTTGACTTGAAATTTTGTGGCTATGACCCTCAGTTGTTATTTAGCTCCTAACATGTTTCACAGCAATAAGATTAATCAGTTTATCAGAAAAATCTCAGACGGAAATCAAAACCCTCCATTCTAGCCTTTGCAACTTTGTGTCAGTAAGGCCTAGACTCACTTGTATCTGAAACTAGAGACTCTCTTCTTTCCAATGAGACCAGGCTCACCCCTGTGTGTCAAAGTATGTGGGAGCTGTACCACTTTTTAGGTGGGTAGGTCATGTAGGCGAAAATCCTACAAATAGGGGGCGAGGTCCATAACAGGTTAAAAAAATAAAATTGCTAAATGTCCAATAGTTAACAAAATATTCAGGGTTATTTTTCATCTGAGGAGGAGAGACCAGCATTTCCAAGCTCTGCTTTTAGGAGGCATATCTGAATTTTTGTTTTGAAGTTTTGCTACAATAAAAGTATATACACTAAATGATACAAATGTACAGTATTATTTGACCCATTTTAAAGTTTTACTACATTTTCCTCCTGGAATCCACCTTGAAATCCTACCCCCCTATTAGGATCAGGATAATCCTGTTTTTTTTTGGATCAAAGTTATCCAAATCCCACTGACTAGTTTTCAACAAGACAAACTGATGGTTTGATCCAGATTAAAACTAGGATTGGATTTTGTAATCTAATCGGATTTCAGATTCCTTCTTTCCCTTTTGAACAACCCATTTTCAAGATTTGATCCAATCCGATAACCAAAATCCGATCAGCTTACATTTGAACAACTGGTCTAAGAATTTAAACAGCTCAAGCAGCTCAAAACAGTTCTTGAATCATTTCAAGTGTGCAGCTTGGTTTTCTAAGACGGTACTTTAGGAGAAAGCTTAAGTCCATCGAGATCCAGAAAGAGTTTTTTTAAAAACCTCAAAAGTGTATTTCAGATTTGATGGATAGTGTAGGTTTAAGGCATAAGGCATCAGACCCGTCAGAAGAGCACAAGCTTTTGTAGTATTTTCCCCTTTTGTTTTGTTCACCTTGCTTCCTTCTTTAGGACACGACTGGCTCCTCATCTCTGTTTCCATGGACAGGAATTGTCATGACATCATTACTTAAGTCTTCTTGATTGACATCCTTACAAGAGGGATGAGGGGAAATTAGAAAATTTAAAAAGTTAAATTCATGACTGGATTTGGGAACCACTGACATAGAAGTGTTGGAATGAAAATAAGCTGAGTAAATATCTTTAAATCTGAATATTTGATTTGCTGACTCTTTAAATTGCTTATGTGGCAGAAATGATATAGCTTAAAGGTATAGTTCAACCAAACATGGACATTTGCTGTTTATTTATTCACTCTAAGTCCTCCAAAATGTAGGTGTTTCTTCAGTAGAACAGATTTTTAGCTGAGACCACGCTCCTAGGTGGGTCATGAAATGCACATACTGTTGTGCGTCCAAAAAGCATTTACTTCCAACAGAAAAGTAATACCCACATCTTGGCATACCGATGATAAATAGACTGACATATCTGCGATAGCCTTCACATGTCATTTACAGGGCACCTGGTGTAATCCAGAGAAAAGCACCTCTACACCGGGCATCGATGATGTGCTCTGACTAGTGGCATCATGCTTAAGAAGGTTGTGGTCATAAGTGTTGCCAGTTGCTCTCAATGTAATGCAGCTTCTGTTTTTGTGGCTGCAAAAAAAAAGAGCAAATTAATAAATATGGAAAATTACACAATGGTGTACCAGTGATCACATATGCATGAAAGGAGGAGCTCACTATAGAGAATATCACCCAACACTAGCAGGGATTACTTTTGTGATGAATGTATCTGCTTTTTCAACACTCCAAGTAGCAAAACCTGAGAACTTGCATTATCTGAATCACTGGGGACTGCAGTTTTAGCAAAAAAATTTATTCACTGTTCAAATGAAGAAAGAATATCACCTACATCTGGTTTGGCCTGAGGGTGAGTAAATGAACAGCAAATTTTTATTTTTGGGTAAACTAACCCATCAACATGTCTGGGACTTACTTTGCTGTCTTTGAATAGGTTCTCCACCACTGGATAACTGCATCTCATCTCGTCTCCAACCTTTGGCCCTGTTAGGAGATTTGTAATAAACACTGAACTGTGGAACTAAAATACATTAGTAACAAAACCTAGATATTTTGTCCAAACAACATTTGCATTTTCTGAAATTTTAAATAGTTTGAAAATATGTAACAGTTTAAATCCACCCTCACAGCCGACTGTCGCCAACCTGCTTAACTTTAAGTCGTTAAACTGACAAAAATACAGTAAGTGTCGGATATCACTGTTTTAATAAACAAAGCTTAGTTAAGGCAAGAAAATCATATTTTAATCCTTAGCCTCGATAATCACCAAGCTATCCCCCTCTCCCACCCCCCTCTCGCTCCATGCACGCGCACAGCCAGCATGCGTCATCACGTGACACATAACTTAGCGTGATACCGTATATACTTATTTGCCACTAAGGGGAGACAAACCTCAACACATGAGTTGTAAGTTGTCCAAGCCCCATGAAGTGCAAACAGACAAAAACTCTACTGGACAACAAACACAAGATAGTGCTGACCAGTGTGCATTCTGTACATTGTACAAATCAATCTGCAAAGGTATAGGGTCGTAAAACATTGTGCAAAACAAGGATGTGAACACAGGGTTCCTATATAGATATATACACTTATGTTAATGCAGCAATTATGTGAGGTATTGAAATGTGGAGGGCAAAAGAATAATTATAATGAATGTGCAAAACAGAACAAGAAATGATTGCGATCATTTAACGTTTCAAAACTTTCGTTCCTTTATATTTTCTGGTTCCACAAACGATATTTTCTGCTTCCACTTTTAGTTCTGAGTTTGTTTTCATTAGTTACTTATTAATTCTGTTTATATTAAATAGACCTTTTAAACTGTGAGTTAAACTGAACGTTTGGTTTGGTTTCTAACTGCATAAACAATGTCCTTTTCTTTTGTGTCTCGTAGTTAAAACTCATGCAGTCTGAGTTGAACGTTGAGAAAGTCATCAATGATTGCAGTATAAAGGTCAGAATGTCCAAATGCTCTCTCTCTCTCTCTCTCTCTCTCTCTCTCTCTCTCTCTCTCTCTCTCTCTCTCTCTCTCTCTGTGTGTGTGTGTGTGTGTGTGTGTGTGTGTGTGTGTGTGTGTGTGTGTGTGTGTGTGTGTGTGTGTGTGTGTGTGTGAGAACTGTTTTCTGTCTTATCCTTTACTTTTCACCTAATTCAGAAGCCTCAGTAAACTACACTCACTAACTAGGCAGTTTATTAGGAACTCTGGTCTTCTTGCTCATTCATGCAATTATCCAATCAGGTCTGAATCTAAAACATCAGAATGGGGAAAACATGATCTCAGTGATTATGATCATGACATGCAGATTGGTGCTAGACAGATTAACTGCTTTTTACACGCGTGTTGAACAGAAAAGCTTGTCAGACTGTACAACATTGAGGGTTAGGATTCAGGAACAGAAAAACACATGTAGACAGAAGAAAAGATGCACCATTTCTTATTACTGGTTTATGTAACATACTTTTCCTAGATCAGTAAGAGAAATTTTTCAATGAAATGTTTCATTAAAACCATGTAGGTACAGGATGTGAGCTACCGATTCTACCGTAGACAGGTGTTTATTTATAACAAACACTCAGTACTGTGTTTTATTTCTATTTGTAATACTTGCTGTTCTACAAGTCTGCATAGACTAGTATTTTGTTTCTCCGGCAGGTTTTCAACAAACAATGTCGAATCCACTACACCCCCCCCCCACTCCCCCAAAGATCAATGCAACCAGCAACCTTCCGCAGCCGCTGTGTCTGAGCTCTATAAAACCCTCTCATCAGAATCAGTATCAGAATCAGGTTTACCGGCCAAGTGTGTCGACACATACAAGGAATTTGGTTCCAGCTGTTTGTACAGACATAAATAACACTATAAACTCATTCTCACTGTTAGTCCGAATTCCTGTGTTTCTACAGTCACTTCTATTCTTCATACAGCCTGGTGTACAAAAAAAATAAATGTTTTATTTTTATAAACATTTTTTCCCAGTGGCCAGTGTGTGTGTTCAGTTCTACTTTCTCTTTACAGTTTACATTGCAACCTGAATTACATGTGAGACCAAGTTAAGGTGTGTGTGTTCGATCTGGTGTGTGTGTGTGTGTGTGGGTGTGTGTGTGTGTGTGTGTTTGATCTGGTGTGTGTCGAGGCCTTGCTGTTCTTATCCTTTTAGTTGAGTTTATTTCAACAAGTTACTGCAAAGTGTAAACCTGTCTGGTGTTAAATAACCCACTCCAGTAACCATTGCTAACTGGACATTTGCTGGGATTTCAGCCTACAACCCATACAGTTGCTCAAGTTGCATCTAATAGAGAAGGAATGCAAAAAAACAAACAAAAACACACACATACACACACACACACACACACACACACACACACACACATACATATTTCTACCAAAACTTTATAATAAACTGTGTTTAAATACAACTGGTGTGGTATTGGTGTGTGTGTGTGTGTGTGTGTGTGTGTGTGTGTGTGTGTGTGTGTGTGTGTGTGTGTGTGTGTGTGTGTGTGTGTGCGTGTGTGTTTGATCTGGTGTGTGTCGAGGGCGTGCTGTTCTTATCCTTTTAGTTGAGTTTCTTTCAACAAGTTACTGCAAAGTGTAAACCTGTGAGGTGTTAAATAACCCACTCCAGTAACCATTGCTAACTGGACATTTGCTGGGCACACACACACACACACACACACACACACACACACACACACACACACACACACACACACACACACACACACACACACACATTTTTTTTTTTATATATACACACACACACACACACACACACACACACACACACACACACACACACACACACACACACACCTGTGTATATTTCTACCAAAACTTTATAATAAACTGTTTTTAAATACAAGTTTAAACACCGTCCCTGCCTGTGTGTGGTCATGTGTGTGTGTGTCTTAAGCCTATGCTCAGAAAGTGTCAGAGCTCATCTTGGTTTATTGGGGTTCTGTGTTCCCTGAAATTTCAGTTTCTTTCATCAAAAAATGTGTTAGACAAGATTTATAGTTTATCTGTGCAGCCAACTATGTGTGACGTTGTAGTTGTTTGTGGATTAATTAACACTGCGAGTCGGGTTTGTCACTCAAGGCTTCTTTTATTGGCCTGGACAAACTTAACTGGGACAAACAGGACCATAGTTTGAGTAAATTGCAGTTCAATGACGTATGACTGTCTTAAATGAAATAAACAGAGGTTCAGAGTTCACAAGCAGTCTAATACACACGCACACACACACACACACACACACACACACACACACACACACACACACACACACACACACACACACACACACACACACACACACACCTCATTTTATCATCAAGTATAAATTTCCAAACTTGCAAACTTAGTTAATAAGACAGTGATCATTGCATCTTATCGGCAGTGAGTCGTCATAAAAATGCTGCTGATCAAAACCAAACACAAATTTCTTAATTTGTGCAATAAACATCGTTGGATTTAACCACACCTTATTTCCGTCCTGTTTCTCAGCAGAAGTCTTGACCAAAACCACACTTCTGAACTACCTTTAAAATCTCCTAACTGGTAGCTTCCTTTCCTGCTTGCTAAATCGTTTTAAAAAACTTAGTGGTGTTTTCTGAATTTGACAGCAATAACCAAATGTTTGTTTTAATGCAGGAATGTTGTGGATACAGGAAAAGGATGGTTCTGTGGTCGGACCGATTGCGTGTCTGAGAAATGATGAATAAAAAATTCTCACTATTTGTCTGAATTCCTGTGTTTCTACAATCAGTTCTGCACTTCATACAGCCTCAATCAATTTGGCTCCTGTGATGGGTGGGGGGTGGGGGGTGTCCCATCCCTGTATGTTGAGCCGACCAGATGAAATAGTTGTTTCCAGCACTGACGGTCTTGTGCCAGCTGCTCTGCATCCTCTATAGCAATTCCTTGTTGTTGAAGGTCGCCCGCAAGGACGTCAAGCCATCGGGTGCAGCGTTTACCTCGTGGTCGTCTCCAGTCTGCAGCCCTCGGATCAAACTGGAGAATAGCTCTCGTTGGATGGTCAGAAGGGAGGCGGAAGACATGGCCAAGAAGCATTGAGTGTAAACAAAAACGGAAGCATTGAGTGTTACAGAGACTGAGAAATTAAATGTATTACAAACTGATTTAGTAACATGAGGAAAAATCAAGAGGAGCATTTTTGCGATCTAGACTTAAATGGTTAGAAAAAGGGGAAAAAATACTAAACATTTAATTTGGCCTTGAGAAGAGAAACAGTGAATTTGCCTTAGTCTCAAAGTTAATGATCAACGACAAAATTGTAGATAGTCATTTAGTTATTTCAAATTATGTAGCCCGGTTTTATAGTAATTTGTATTCCTCCACCTCGACCACTTCCAGTATTGATCGTTTTTTAATAAAATTTATGAGTGACATCAAAAATAGATCAGGATTCTTTGCACTTGTGTGATAAAGAAATAAATATTGAGGAGTTGAGAGAGTGTATTAACCTGCTAAAAAGCAATAAATCACCAGGCAACGACGAGCTAACAGGGGAGATCTACAGGACTCTTTCCAAAGAACTTCCACCTTTTTTTATTATTAGTTTCTATAGAAGCAATAAATAAAGGTGAATTGCCAGCTTCATTAAAACAAGGCATCGATTCCCAAACCTAACAAAGATAAGTTACTTATTGATAGTTTGAGACCAATTTGTTTGCTCAATAACGACAGTAAATTGTTTGCGATGATTTTTGCAAGAAGATTGAAACAAGGTTTAAACAACCTCATAGATGAAGAACAGTCTGGTTTTACTGTATGCAAGGCCATCATATTAGGAATAATATTAGGCTGGTCTTGGATATGATTGATTATAATCATCTTATAAATGATGACAGTTTTATTTTATTTATTGACTTCTATAAAGCTTTTGATACTGTAAATTATGATTTTATTTTCAAAGTTATTAAGTTGTTGGGTTTTGGTGATTTGTTTTTAAAAGCAGTTAAAACATTATAGAACGGATGTAATAGCTCGGTTAAACTTGCTGGTGGAACTTCACAAAGGTTTGATATCAATTGTGGAATTAGACAAGGATGCCCTCTTTCTCCCTTTTTATTTTTGTTAGTCACTCAAATTTTGGCAGTACATATTAAGAAAAGTCAGTTTAATGGTATCGGTGCTTTAGGTACAGAATTTAAACTTAGTCAGTTTGTTATTTTTAAAAAAAACGAAATTGAGGTTCCAGTTATAATTAGAGTTATTGAGGAATTCTCTGATGCGTCGGGTCTTAAAATGAATCTAGATAAATCTGCATTGTTTCCCCTAAACTCTTGCTCACTTACACATATAGAAGGTATTCCAGTTAAACAACAGCTAACTTATCTGGGTATAGTCATTTGCAAAAATGATAAACAAAGAAGCCAGTTAAATTTTGAACCAATTATTGAAAAAAACGAAAAAGAAATTTAACTTGTGGTTAATGAGAGATTTATCAATTTTTGGGAGGGTGTTGTTGTCCAAGGCAGAAGGTATTTCCAGATCTGTACACACTTATTTATACTTAGAGGTGCCCTCCACTGTGATGAAAGATTTGGATAAGATATTGTTTAAAGAAAGAGGTCATGTTCAATACTAAAGAACAAGGGGGGCTAGAGGTTCTGGATTATAGTACACTCAATAATACTTTCAAGATTAGATGGTTAATAGAATTTATGAAAAATAAAGATAGTGTTTGGAATGTATTTCCTAATTATATATTTAATTCTATTGGTGGCATAACATTTTTGTAGAAATGCAATTGTTCTGTTGATTAAATTCTGGTTAAACTGGCTGGTTTCCATAGACAGGCCCTGTTAGCATGGAATTTGATCTATAAACACAATTTTTCACCACACAGTTATTGCATTTGGAATAACAAAGACATATTATTTAAAAACAAATCACTTTTCTATCAAACCTGTCTTAATGAAGGGATTATTTTGGTAAAACAGCTATTAAATTCTGATGGGTATTTGTTGTCTTACATGGAGTTTCTTGAAAAATTCCAACTACCAGTTAAACCAAGAGATTTTGCTATTGAATTTGATGCAATTCCAAAGAGTTGTATTTCTTTTAAATAATTTCAAGTTCATTGCAAATCAATATAGATGACTTTTGTGGTAGTTTATACATCGGCAATGTTAATATCTTGAAACAAAATTGTAGCAAGAACATTATAAGAAATACCCTTTGTTTTGTTTCTTTTCCTGCAGTAAGGTTTTTTTGTCTTCCTTATTTGGCAATATATACTGGGATAAAACATGGAAAATACTGAACAAGTTTTGTGTCAATAATAAAATTAAGGAGGTGTCTTACAAAATTCTACATAGAATTTATCCTGTTAAACATGTTTTGGAAAGATTTAAGCTTAATATATGCTTGCGGATTTTGTGGACAAGATTTTGTGTATTTACTCAAGACTTTTTTGGAAAGATATGGAAAATTATATTAGTAGGAAATTGGGTTGTGTGGTAGAAATTGGTGTATTTGATGTGTCTTTTTATTTTGAAGGCGATAATTTGGAAAATAATGAACAATATATTATACAGGTATTTATTGTATTAGGAAAGTACCATATACACAAAACAAAGTGGCCCTTTGTAAACCAAATCTGTCGCATTTTATAAATGATTTAAACTTATACAGTAATCTTTTGGAAAAAGTAAAAAACAAAAAAGCTCAGAAAACGTGATATTTTAAAATAATTCAGTTTTTTGTAATTTTTTTCTTTCTTTTCTGGTAACCTATGTGACTGATACCTCTTGTTTGTGTGGCATTGAACAAAATGTGTATTTTGTGTTTGTCGTTTTGCAATTAAAAAACAAAACAAAAAAAAAACCTGGAAATAAGTGCCTGCCTTTCTAGATACACTGATTAATTCAGTTCGGGAGAAGAGATAAAAGCCCGCCAACACCGACAATCGATTGGTTGACTTACCGAAACAGACCAATCAGGATGCTCTCTGTCTGACGCACACACGCACACTAGCACACACGCAAGGTCTCTCGCTCCCCCTCCCTTTCTGCCGTGCGCGCGCTACAAGGATTGGAGCGCAGTCTCTGTCGCGCATGCGCGCTCTTGCTAGATTCCGGGAGATTTTAACTAATTTGCGGGCACCAGGATGCCGCTATCAATATGCGGGAGACTCCCGGAACATCCGGGATACTTGGGATGTCTGAATTCAGAAAACACCACTAAGCTTTTAAGCGATTTAGCAGGAAAGACAGCTACCAGTTAGGAGATTTAAAAGGTAGTTCATTTGTTGATACGGTTTAAAAAAGGATTCTGATACAAGTTTGAACACGACTTTAAGACGATCAAAGCGGACTGGGAACAAATATCAGACTGTTCTGTTTCTTTTAAATGAATTATATAGAGTTAAAAGATATTTCAAGACAAATGCTGAAACCTTATATAATGTATGTGTGTGAGTGTGTGTGTGTGTGTGTGTGTATATATATATATATATATATATATATATATATATATATATATATATATATATATATATATATATATATATGCATGAAAATGTTTGATATCTTGACTATTAAACATTCATAATTCTACACTGGAGTTTGCACTTGTTTTATTGTATCTATGTTCAGTTGAAGCTCAGATCAAAATAGATACTTAGAGCTTTAAGTGAAAAAGAAAGTGTGTGTGTGTGTGTGTGTGTGTGTGTGTGTGTGTGTGTGTGTGTGTGTGTGTGTGTGTGTGTGTGTGTGATCAATTTGGTGTGTGACCATAGAAATTAAATGGAATTTTTTTTTTCAGTTTATTTCATTGTTTCTCATAAGTATTTCTGTTTTTCCCTAATCTACTAGGGGCAAATGTTTTATAGTAAAGTTCCAAAATGGTTAGTTTGTTTTTCACACTAATGTTTGTATATTTAAAGTAAATGCTGCTATTGCCCTAAGTGCTTGTTCATCTTCAACCAGTGATACAAATCCAACAGATGGAAAATCACATCTCACACTGAAAACCAAAAGAGTCCTGACCCAATTTATATCAGACTTGCAGCCAGAATTTTTTTTTTCCCTTCCAAAAAATTCTGACTAAATGAACACAGTTCATATTATAGATATATAAAATAAGAAATACCGTATGTTATGTTCTCTATAAACGCTGATCATTTGTAAGAAATAAGGAGATTGTAAATGTAAATATTTTAATATTGGCTTTTTTATTTAACTGAAGAAGCTTCTAATTTCTTGTCAGTTTAGAAAATACAATTTTGTCAGCTTTAAGCAGGTGATATTCCATATGTAACACAATTTCAATAACCGCTCTGTTTGTAAGCATTATTACTGTATCATTGCAGTACAGTAATCATTTCATTCTTGGAAGAATTCAATGGGGTCATTTAGGGTTTTGGGTATCTGTATTCCAAGAAGTTCCAGTTTTCCTCCATCACATGGCAACATCTGATAGACACCCAGGTGAGCAAACTCCTCACCACCCACATGGACCTGAAAAGCATACGTAAACACATACTGACCTCATTCAGATGCCATTAAATACATATTCTAAATGAGGACTGTTTGAGTGGGTACGTGTCTTACCTTGATGAAGAAATTCGTCCCAGCTACGACCTGCGTCTTGTAAGATTTAGCAGTAAAGACCTGAAATGTCCTTCCAGCTTTTTTCTCCGCCTGTGGCTTTATCTGTGATTTCGAAAACAGTCATTAGTAAGACTTGACTTATGACTTGTGATTCATTAATGACTCCTAATAACCTTTTACTGACTCACACACATATATATATCTACAAACATATTATCATTTAATTTGTTTTTTCTATTAAAAAAAATAAATAAAAATAGAGCAGCTATTTTATTATTTAGAATTTTTCCTGTTTTGTTTTTGCATCTGTGGTTTTATTACAAATTTATGTCACTTTATTAGATTGGAATGACTTTATTTTATTAAACTATAGTAAAAGTACTAATTTGTTCCATGCATTAAATACACTAAAGAGCCAGATTAAATAAATCTAAAGTTCAGATCCAAATGTAAACTATTTTACACTTAAACCAGTCACATGAAACTTTGTGCCAATCCTCTTTAATGATGTCATTATTAGTACAAAATACCAGTCTTTCTTAAAACTGTACACTAAAAGGTTTGATGTGTTTTTTCCCTGTGGAATCAGGACAGTTAAATAAACTCACTAATTAAAAACACAGATTAAAAAAAGAGTAATTTTTACCTTTAATATGCATCAATTTTTTAGAAATGTGCACGCAACAAACTCACAAAAACAAACCAACCTCATCACAGATTTTCTGCACTTCTTCATCGGCGACCTTCAACTCACTGAGCCCACCGATATTCATTTTTTTTGTCTGGAAGCAAAAGTAGATAAAATGTTTAATCTAAAGTCCCAGCGTTTCACTGAAATAACCAGACACGCTTAATATAACCTGCTGCCACTCCCCAAATCATAAACAGAGCAGCCAATCAGGAGGATTCTTTGTGTCTCATTTCTGTTTCAGAACTACACCTGTATTCATTAAAAATGTTGTTTTCTCTGGCTATCTTAATATTATTCGTATTCTTTGTTTGGATTATGTAAATCATTTACCTGTGTATACTGATGGGATTTATGTATGTATGTTTATTTGTTACTTAACACTGGAGTGGATTATTTAACACCAGACAGGACACAGGGGTTTACACTTTGCAGTAACTTGTTGAAAGAAACGCAACTTCATTAAAACCAAATATAAAATTATAAGAACAGCAAGTGCACGCCTGTTACTGTTACTGCTATAATAGTGATATAGCCTTTCACTGGTCTCTGTAGGGAAAAGGGCCAGGAATGCAGGACCTTTATTTCTCAGGGTGTTTCCTGGTTTCAATGAAATAAACTGGAAATGACCTGATTGAACACACACACACACACACACACACACACACACACACACACACACACACACACACACACACACACACACACACACACACAAACACACATTTTCTTTTTCCTGGTTGAAGGTGAACAAGCACTTGGCTCTCACTTAAAGCTCTGAGTGTCTATTTTGATCTGAGCTTCATATTAATCACCACTGTGGAGTGAGACATAACATGACCCTCGGAAATTCCACAACATCATCTCTTCTCTGCTCAACCCCCCGGCTCCACCTTCTTCATCCTCCCTGACTACAGAAGACTTTGCTTCTTTCTACCAGGAGAAGATTGAGGAAATCTGCCGGACCTTCACTTCAGCCCCAACTGCACTTACATCTCAGAGTTTGCATTCCCCTACACCTTCGTTGTCACATTTCTCAACAGTGGCAGCAGAAGAGATTTTACAACTCATCCAGTCCTGCAATCCTACCACCTGCCCATTGGATCCACTCCCTACCACTATGCTCCAGACCATCTCACAAGACCACTTGCCCTTCATTTCCACTATCGTCAATAGATCCATAGCATCTGGTCAGGTACCAACTACTTTCAAGAGAGCAAGGGTTATTCCCATCCTAAAGAAAGCTGCTCTGGATCCATCAGACATCAGTAACTACAGACCGGTATCACGTCTCTCATTTCTTTCAAAAATTCTTGAACGCATTGTCTATAATCAACTGTCTGTCTATCTCTCACAGAACAACCTCCAAGATCCCAACCAGTCTGGCTTTAAAGCAGCTCACTCTACAGATACAGCCCTTTTGGATGTCTCTGAGAAGCTACATACTGCTAGATCAGCCAAACTGTCATCCGTCCTTATCCTCCTTGACCTTTCAGCAGCGTTTGATACAGTCAACCACAAGACTCTCTTATCCAACCTCAAGAGTCTTGCGATTTGCAGATCAGCTTGGGAATGGTTTGCCTCCTACCTGGAAGGACGCTCATATCAGGTAACATGGAGGGGAGTGACATCTGCTCCACACAGACTCTCCACTGGCGTCCCACAGGGCTCAGTACTTGGTCCTCTTCTTTTCTCCCTGTATACTCACTCTCTTGGGGAAGTTATATCATCACATGGGTTCTCTTACCACTGCTATGCTGATGATACACAACTTATCTTCTCTTTCCCACCCTCAGATGCCACAGCTTCTGACCGGATCTCAGCATGTCTGGCAGAAATTTCATCATGGATGACTGCTCATCAGTTAAAGCTCAATCCTAGCAAAACTGAACTGCTGTTCATCCCAGGTGATTCATCCCCAGGTCATGATCTTGCTATATCCTTGCACAACGATCTGATCTCCCCTTCAGCCACAGCTCGCAACCTTGGGGTAACCGTGGACAATCAACTGTCCTTTTCCTCTCATGTTGCTAATGTGACTCGCTCATGTCGGTTTCTTCTCTACAACATTAGAAGGATTCGGCCATTTTTGTCCACACAGACTGCTCAGGTACTTGTTCAGTCTCTTGTCATTTCTAGACTGGATTACGGCAATGCACTGCTGGCAGGTCTACCTATGAACGAATCCGTCCTCTGCAAATGATCCAAAATGCAGCTGCCCGGCTTGTTTTCAACCTGCCAAAGTTCTCCATACCACTCCCCTGCTGTGATCCCTCCACTGGCTTCCGGTAACTGCACACATCCGATTCAAAACACTGATGCTGGCCGACAAAGCCAAAAAAGGACCAGCTCCCTCTTACCTCAAAGCCCTCATCATTCCTCGCACTGCACCCCGCAACTGGTTCCACCATCTCTCGGGGTAAGAGGCAAGTATACTACTAGACTCTTCTCTGTTCTGGCACCAAGGTGGTGGAAAATCATATTTTCATATTTCAATCACATACATTAATGCTGGTTCACTAGGTTACATACTTAAGATACCATGAGTTTAAAACATTTGTTCAAAGTTACAATGAAAAAGTGTCAAAGGTTGTTTTTTTTTTTTTAATGCAAAAGATAAAGAAAGAAGTGCTAGTTGAAGTGTTTCCTGAATAAGTAGGTCTTCAATCGCCGCTTGAAAATAGCCAGGTGCTAGACAGATTAACTGCTTTTTACACGCGTGTTGAACAGAAAAGCTTGTCAGACTGTACAACATTGAGGGTTAGGATTCAGGAACAGAAAAACACATGTAGACAGAAGAAAAGATGCACCATTTCTTATTACTGGTTTATGTAACATACTTTTCCTAGATCAGTAAGAGAACTTTTTCAATGAAATGTTTCATTAAAACCATGTAGATACAGGATGTGAGCTACCGATTCTACCATAGACAGGTGTTTATTTCTAAAAAACACTCAGTACTGTGTTTTATTTCTATTTGTAATACTTGCTGTTCTACAAGTCTGCATAGACTAGTATTTTGTTTCTCCGGCAGGTTTTCAACAAACAATGTCGAATCCACTACACCCCTTACTCCCCCAAAGGTCAATGCAACCAGCAACCTTCCGCAGCCGCTGTGTCTGAGCTCTATAAAACCCTCTCATCAGAATCAGTTGTTGTTGTTGTAAAAAGGATTCTGATGATGAATCATCAGAATCCTTTTTAAACCATATCAACAAATGAACTACCTTTAAAATCTCCTAACTGGTTTATTATTAAAAAAAAAACTTAGTGGTGTTTTCTGAATTTGAAAGCAATAACCAAATGTTTGTTTAAATGCAGAAATGTTGTGGTTACAGGGAAATGATGGTTCTGTGGTCGGACCAATCGTGTGTCTGAGAAACACACGATCTTTGAATAAAACACTTGAGGGTGGTGGTGTGTTTGAGAAACTACTTTTTAGGATTGTGTGATTGCGCCTGACATGAAACAATCTTGTTTCCACAGCAAAGAGGGTTTCTTTTTACGTAACAAGAATGTTGCTTTGTAATTATAATTACTATAACTTAATAAATCATCCTACTCTGAAAATATTCCTTTGACAGATAACGAAGCATTGGCATGGAGCCGGCTTCAGCAAATGTAACTTAAATGTCTTCTTACATAAAACTTCATCATAACTGTAACAAAGCGGAGTCGTATGGATCCATTTGCAGCGTATTTATTAATATCGACAGAACAGACAGGCAGGGTCAGGCACGGCAAACACAATATCAGAGAAATGGCAAAATCGGAATTGAGGGACAGGCAGAAGGTCAGGACAGGCAGCAGGCAATCAGAGAGATGGGTAACAGAAACAAAGTCAAAAGAATCGGAACAAACAATCAGAAAAAGGCTCAGAATGACTGCGGATGCAAGTCGGGACTTCGCAATGAGATCAAGTTCATTTCCTTATTTAAGCACGTCAGCTGATGGGGAACAGCTGGCGCCATGATTAGGTTGAGCAGGGTGTAGTGGGAAGTGTAGTCTGGAAGCGCTTAGTATTCCGGAGACTATTCTCTCCGTTGTGAGTGCGGAGGTGAGGCAGGTGTGCTGATCATGATAGAGCCCCCTCCCTGCGAGCGGCTCCCGACGCGAGGACGCGTGCGATGTCGAGGTCTACCACGAGACCGGGGAGCGGGCCTGTCCGGGTGTCGTAGGTGGAAGTCAGCGGTGAGTGAGGGGTCCAGGATGTCCCCTGCCTTGACCCAGGAGCGCTCTTCCGGGCCGTACCCCACCCAGTCGGATAGGTATTCCAGGCGGCCCCGTCGGCGCCTGGAGTCCAGCAATTCGTGAACCTGGTATGCCTCTCCCCCATCGACAAAGAGGGGTGCAGGTGGTTCAGCAGAGGTTTCTGGGTCTCTCGGTGGGCCCTCCGCGGGTTTCAGCAGCGAGGCGTGAAAGGTGGGAGATTCGCAGTATGACAGGGGCAGTGCCAGGTGGTAGGAGACCGGATTAATCCGTCTGATGATTTGGAATGGGCCCACAAACCATGGGCTGAGCTTACGACAGGGCAGACGGAGGCGGAGGTCGCGGGTGGATAGCCAGACCCACTGTCCGGGGTGCTCAAGGCGGCGTCTATCGGCCTGTGCTTTTTGCCTGCGAATGGCTCGCTGAAGCTGCCGGTGTGCCGCGCTTCATGTGTCCTCGCTGCGGCGAAACCACTCGTCAACTGAGGCGTGGGCAGAGGTTGCAATAAGCCCGCGGGGAGCTGATGAGAGGGCTTAGAGGTATTGCAGATCGTACAGGCTCGGACGAACTCGTGCACGTCTGTGGCTAGAGTCGGCCACCAAAACTGGTTCTGAGCCAGGTGTATGTTGCCTGTGACGCCGGGATGGCCAGAGCTGGGGTTGGAATGTAGGAGCTCCAGGAGGCTCGTGCGCCAGTTCTTGGGCACATAGGTCCGGGATGGAGGGCAGTTAGCAGGTGGTGGTGTGTGGGCGTTAGCCTGGGTAATCACGGTCATGATGTCCCACTGGATGGGCGCGAGGATGTGGGCCTCGGAGATGATGGGCTCGAGGCTCGTGTCCGGGCCGGGTTCACGGAACATGCGGGATAGAGCATCGGCCTTGATATTCTTGGTCCCTGGCCTATAGGTCACCGTGAATCGGAACCTTGTGAAGAACATGGCCCACCTCGACTGACGGGGATTCATGCGCTTAGCGGCGCAAAGGTACTCCAAGTTCCGGTGGTCAGTGAGCACGGTGAACGGGTGTAGAGCACCCTCTAGTCAGTGCCGCCACTCCTCGAATGCCACCTTCATGGCTAGCAGCTCTCGGTCCCCCACGTCGTAGTTGCGTTCCGTCGGGGATAGCTTGCGTGAAAAGTATGCACATGGAAACATCTTGTTGGCTGGGCCCTGCCGTTGAGACAGTACGGCCCCTACTCCCGTATTAGAGGCGTCCACCTCTACTATGAACGGCCGGTCTGGATCCGGAGGGTGGAGGATAGGAGCCCAGGTGAAGCTCGCTTTCAAGCGCCGGAATGCCGTTGTAGCTTCAGGGGACCAGGTAAGCCGAGTGGATGCCTTTTTGGTCATAGAGATGAGCGGGGCCGCAATCGTACTGAAACCACGAATGAAGCGGCTATAGAAATTTGTGAACCCCAGGAAGCGCTGTAACTCCTTCAAGCTCTGTGGGCGGGGCCAATGTAGTACCGCGCGCACCTTGGAGTCGTCCATAGCGACCCCCTCGGCTGAGATGACGTAGCCTAGGAAGGTCGTGGAGGTTCGGTGGAACTCTCATTTTTCAGCCTTGGCATACAGACAGTGTTGGATGACGCGTTTAAGGACTGCCCGCACGTGCCGGATGTGTTCCTCCATGGTTTCTGAATATATGAGGATGTCATCAATGTATACGACCACCCAGTGTTCCAGCATGTCGCGGAACACGTCATTAATGAATGACTGGAACACAGCGGGACTGTTCGAAAAGGCCGAACGGCATGACTAAATATTCATAATGGCCTGATTGGGTCGAAAAGGCGGTCTTCCATTCATCCCCCTCTCTGATCCGGATGAGGTTATAAGTGCTGCGTAAATCCAGTTTTGTGAAGTATCGGGCCTGGCGGAGCTGCTCGAGAGCCGACGGCACGAGGGGGAGAGGATACCGGAACTTGACTGTCATGTTGTTCAGCGCCCGGTAGTCAATGCATGGGCAGAGGCCTCCATCTTTTTTCTTCACGAAGAAGAATACGGAGGCCGCTGGGGAGACGGAGGGTCGGATGAAGCCCTTCTGGAGCTCCTCCTCGATGTAAGCTTTCATGGATGCCATCTCTGGCTGTGACAGCGGAAAGATTCTCCCTCTGGGCGGAGTGGATCCAGGCAGAAGCTCTATGGTGCAGTCATTGGGCCGGTGCGGTGGCAGTTCGGTGGCCCGAGTTTTGCTGAAGGCTTCCGTCAGGTCTTGGTACTCCGCTGGGAGGTTGGAGGTGGTGGAGGCGGAGCATATGGAAAGCGTGGTGCTAGGTCGTGGGGTTTCCGTAGGGAGTGGCTGGTGTTGGTGGCATGCTGCGCCCCAGCTTGAGATGTGCAGATCTCTCCAGGAGATGACGGGGTTGTGAAGTTGGAGCCAGGGGAAGCCTAGGATGAGGACATGGTGCGGGGAGCGGATGATGTGAAAAGGCAGGTATTCTTGGTGGCGAGGGCCCACCTGCAGCCGGAGACTCCTGGAGATGTGAGTGATGTGGCCCTCACCGAGCGGCCTGCCGTCTACCGCCTCCACTGCCAAAGGAAAAGCACACTGGGTCTGTGTCCGGCTTCTCCGCAATAGAGGCAGAGTTGGAAGCGGAAGCGTCTTGCTTTCTCCTCAGACGTGAGGTGCATGGCGTAAAGCTGCATGGGCTCGGGATCCGCCGGTCGGGCTGTGCGAAGGGTCTCGCGCACGTGTCGGGCGGCGTACGTTGGAGGTCCACGTGTCCGCATCAAATTGTCAATGCGGATGGACAGGTCAATGAACTCCGTTAAATCTCTCCCTTCATCACAGCAGGCGAGCTCGGCTTGTAGATCCGGATGCAGCCCTTTGCGGTAGATCACCTTCAGGGGTCTCTCTCCCCAACCTGTCTCGACAGCGAGCGTACGGAATGTCAGCGCGTACTCAGCGGCGGATCGATCGCCCTGAGATATGGCCAACAAACGCTCCTCTGCGCTTTCGCCCGTGGCGGAGTGTTCGAAGACAGCCCGGAATTGGGAGAGGAAATGTTCAAACGTGGGGAAGGCGGAGCCATCCTCTCGCCAAACCGCCGTGGCCCACTCCAGTGCTTTCCCGGTGAGGAGTGTGCACACAAACGCTACGCGGCGGGCGGCGGTCGGATACAGGGATGGTTGCTGCACCACAAAGAGTGAGCACTGCATTAAGAAACCTCCGCATTTTCCAGGATCTCCATTAAACTTTTCCGGAAACGCGAGCTGCGGGCTGGTGAAGGCGCGGAAGGGGCGCCGGTGGCGGAGAGTTTGGAGCTGTGGCAGTGCCTTGCAGACCTTGTAACGCCGCAGCTAGCTCTCCGGTGAGCGAGGTGAGTCGCGTCAGCTGTTGGTGGTGTCCGGCGAGCTGCTGGGCTTCAGCGGAGAGCTGGGTGGCAAGCTGAAATACGGCTGCTGGATCGCTCGGTGGCAAAGTCTTCTGTAACGAAGCAAATGTAACTTAAATGTCTTCTTACATAAAACTTCATCATAACTGTAACAAAGCGGAGTCGTATGGATCCATTTGCAGCGTATTTATTAATATCGACAGAACAGACAGGCAGGGTCAAGCAAGGCAAACACAACATCAGAGAAATGGCAAAATCGGAATCGAGGGACAGGCAGAAGGTCAGGACAGGCAGCAAACAATCAGAGAGACGGGTCACAGAAACAAAGTCAAAACAATCAGAAAAACGCTCAGAATGACTGCGGATGCAAGTCGAGAGTTCGCAATGAGATCAAGTTCAAGTTCATTTCCTTATTTAAGCGTGTCAGCTGATGGGGAACAGCTGGCGCCGTGATTAGGTTGAGCAGGGTGTAGTGGGAAGTGAAGTGTAGTCCGCTTAGTATTCCGGAGACGATTCTCTCCGTTGTGAGTGCGGAGGTGAGGCAGGTGTGCTGATCATGACAATAACATTATCAGCTAATACACATTTATGACCTGTGTATTATGAGGCTTATATATTTGACTGTACAAAACCCTTTGACTGAGTTATAAGTCGATAAGCTGAATCAACACCTGAACTGCAGTATTCACCGGTGCTGTAGACGAGACGGGGATAAAATACGACTTCAAGACGATCAGGACGGACTGGGAACAAATATCAGACTGTTCTGTTTCTTCTAAGTGAATTATATCGAATTAAAAGAGATTCCAAGACGAGTTCTGTTTAAGCCAAACTTCATAACCTTGTGAAAAAAAGTGAGTATCGATCATTTAATGCTGAAACCTTCTGAATAAACACACTGAAGAAGGTGTACTGGTGAAACAGGTGATGAAAAGGTATAATGATTTAAACTTTTTTTTATCACACATCAGCCTCATCATAGATTTTTATTTCTGTAGAAAAAAGTACTTCTGAACCAGTTAATTGTTATGTTTTCAACAAACAATGTCGAATCCACTACCCCCCCCCCCCACTCCCCCAAAGATCAATGCAACCAGCAACCTTCCGCAGCCGCTGTGTCTGAGCTCTATAAAACCCTCTCATCAGAATCAGTATCAGAATCAGGTTTACCGGCCAAGTGTGTCGACACATACAAGGAATTTGGTTCCAGCTGTTTGTACAGACATAAATAACACTATAAACTCATTCTCACTGTTAGTCCGAATTCCTGTGTTTCTACAGTCACTTCTATTCTTCATACAGCCTGGTGTACAAAAAAAATAAATGTTTTATTTTTATAAACATTTTTTCCCAGTGGCCAGTGTGTGTGTTCAGTTCTACTTTCTCTTTACAGTTTACATTGCAACCTGAATTACATGTGAGACCAAGTTAAGGTGTGTGTGTTCGATCTGGTGTGTGTGTGTGTGTGTGTGGGTGTGTGTGTGTGTGTGTGTGTGTTTGATCTGGTGTGTGTCGAGGCCTTGCTGTTCTTATCCTTTTAGTTGAGTTTATTTCAACAAGTTACTGCAAAGTGTAAACCTGTCTGGTGTTAAATAACCCACTCCAGTAACCATTGCTAACTGGACATTTGCTGGGATTTCAGCCTACAACCCATACAGTTGCTCAAGTTGCATCTAATAGAGAAGGAATGCAAAAAACAAACAAAAACACACACATACACACACACACACACACACACACACACACACACACACACACACACACACACACATACATATTTCTACCAAAACTTTATAATAAACTGTGTTTAAATACAACTGGTGTGGTATTGGTGTGGGTGTGTGTGTGTGTGTGTGTGTGTGTGTGTGTGTGTGTGTGTGTGTGTGTGTGTGTGTGTGTGTGTGTGCGTGTGTGTTTGATCTGGTGTGTGTCGAGGGCGTGCTGTTCTTATCCTTTTAGTTGAGTTTCTTTCAACAAGTTACTGCAAAGTGTAAACCTGTGAGGTGTTAAATAACCCACTCCAGTAACCATTGCTAACTGGACATTTGCTGGGCACACACACACACACACACACACACACACACACACACACACACACACACACACACACACACACACATATGTTTTGGTAGAAATACACACACACACACACACACACACACACACACACACACACACACACACACACACACACACACCTGTGTATATTTCTACCAAAACTTTATAATAAACTGTTTTTAAATACAAGTTTAAACACCGTCCCTGCCTGTGTGTGGTCATGTGTGTGTGTGTCTTAAGCCTATGCTCAGAAAGTGTCAGAGCTCATCTTGGTTTATTGGGGTTCTGTGTTCCCTGAAATTTCAGTTTCTTTCATCAAAAAATGTGTTAGACAAGATTTATAGTTTATCTGTGCAGCCAACTATGTGTGACGTTGTAGTTGTTTGTGGATTAATTAACACTGCGAGTCGGGTTTGTCACTCAAGGCTTCTTTTATTGGCCTGGACAAACTTAACTGGGACAAACAGGACCATAGTTTGAGTAAATTGCAGTTCAATGACGTATGACTGTCTTAAATGAAATAAACAGAGGTTCAGAGTTCACAAGCAGTCTAATACACACGCACACACACACACACACACACACACACACACACACACACACACACACACACACACACACACACACCTCATTTTATCATCAAGTATAAATTTCCAAACTTGCAAACTTAGTTAATAAGACAGTGATCATTGCATCTTATCGGCAGTGAGTCGTCATAAAAATGCTGCTGATCAAAACCAAACACAAATTTCTTAATTTGTGCAATAAACATCGTTGGATTTAACCACACCTTATTTCCGTCCTGTTTCTCAGCAGAAGTCTTGACCAAAACCACACTTCTGAACTACCTTTAAAATCTCCTAACTGGTAGCTTCCTTTCCTGCTTGCTAAATCGTTTTAAAAAACTTAGTGGTGTTTTCTGAATTTGACAGCAATAACCAAATGTTTGTTTTAATGCAGGAATGTTGTGGATACAGGAAAAGGATGGTTCTGTGGTCGGACCGATTGCGTGTCTGAGAAATGATGAATAAAAAATTCTCACTATTTGTCTGAATTCCTGTGTTTCTACAATCAGTTCTGCACTTCATACAGCCTCAATCAATTTGGCTCCTGTGATGGGTGGGGGGTGGGGGGTGTCCCATCCCTGTATGTTGAGCCGACCAGATGAAATAGTTGTTTCCAGCACTGACGGTCTTGTGCCAGCTGCTCTGCATCCTCTATAGCAATTCCTTGTTGTTGAAGGTCGCCCGCAAGGACGTCAAGCCATCGGGTGCAGCGTTTACCTCGTGGTCGTCTCCAGTCTGCAGCCCTCGGATCAAACTGGAGAATAGCTCTCGTTGGATGGTCAGAAGGGAGGCGGAAGACATGGCCAAGAAGCATTGAGTGTAAACAAAAACGGAAGCATTGAGTGTTACAGAGACTGAGAAATTAAATGTATTACAAACTGATTTAGTAACATGAGGAAAAATCAAGAGGAGCATTTTTGCGATCTAGACTTAAATGGTTAGAAAAAGGGGAAAAAATACTAAACATTTAATTTGGCCTTGAGAAGAGAAACAGTGAATTTGCCTTAGTCTCAAAGTTAATGATCAACGACAAAATTGTAGATAGTCATTTAGTTATTTCAAATTATGTAGCCCGGTTTTATAGTAATTTGTATTCCTCCACCTCGACCACTTCCAGTATTGATCGTTTTTTAATAAAATTTATGAGTGACATCAAAAATAGATCAGGATTCTTTGCACTTGTGTGATAAAGAAATAAATATTGAGGAGTTGAGAGAGTGTATTAACCTGCTAAAAAGCAATAAATCACCAGGCAACGACGAGCTAACAGGGGAGATCTACAGGACTCTTTCCAAAGAACTTCCACCTTTTTTTATTATTAGTTTCTATAGAAGCAATAAATAAAGGTGAATTGCCAGCTTCATTAAAACAAGGCATCGATTCCCAAACCTAACAAAGATAAGTTACTTATTGATAGTTTGAGACCAATTTGTTTGCTCAATAACGACAGTAAATTGTTTGCGATGATTTTTGCAAGAAGATTGAAACAAGGTTTAAACAACCTCATAGATGAAGAACAGTCTGGTTTTACTGTATGCAAGGCCATCATATTAGGAATAATATTAGGCTGGTCTTGGATATGATTGATTATAATCATCTTATAAATGATGACAGTTTTATTTTATTTATTGACTTCTATAAAGCTTTTGATACTGTAAATTATGATTTTATTTTCAAAGTTATTAAGTTGTTGGGTTTTGGTGATTTGTTTTTAAAAGCAGTTAAAACATTATAGAACGGATGTAATAGCTCGGTTAAACTTGCTGGTGGAACTTCACAAAGGTTTGATATCAATTGTGGAATTAGACAAGGATGCCCTCTTTCTCCCTTTTTATTTTTGTTAGTCACTCAAATTTTGGCAGTACATATTAAGAAAAGTCAGTTTAATGGTATCGGTGCTTTAGGTACAGAATTTAAACTTAGTCAGTTTGTTATTTTTAAAAAAAACGAAATTGAGGTTCCAGTTATAATTAGAGTTATTGAGGAATTCTCTGATGCGTCGGGTCTT
The DNA here is from genome assembly GCF_022655615.1 of Tachysurus fulvidraco. Classification (NCBI taxonomy): domain Eukaryota; kingdom Metazoa; phylum Chordata; class Actinopteri; order Siluriformes; family Bagridae; genus Tachysurus; species Tachysurus fulvidraco. The sequence goes on along the minus strand of NC_062542.1, from coordinate 14,987,328 downwards.
AAAATGAATCTAGATAAATCTGCATTGTTTCCCCTAAACTCTTGCTCACTTACACATATAGAAGGTATTCCAGTTAAACAACAGCTAACTTATCTGGGTATAGTCATTTGCAAAAATGATAAACAAAGAAGCCAGTTAAATTTTGAACCAATTATTGAAAAAAACGAAAAAGAAATTTAACTTGTGGTTAATGAGAGATTTATCAATTTTTGGGAGGGTGTTGTTGTCCAAGGCAGAAGGTATTTCCAGATCTGTACACACTTATTTATACTTAGAGGTGCCCTCCACTGTGATGAAAGATTTGGATAAGATATTGTTTAAAGAAAGAGGTCATGTTCAATACTAAAGAACAAGGGGGGCTAGAGGTTCTGGATTATAGTACACTCAATAATACTTTCAAGATTAGATGGTTAATAGAATTTATGAAAAATAAAGATAGTGTTTGGAATGTATTTCCTAATTATATATTTAATTCTATTGGTGGCATAACATTTTTGTAGAAATGCAATTGTTCTGTTGATTAAATTCTGGTTAAACTGGCTGGTTTCCATAGACAGGCCCTGTTAGCATGGAATTTGATCTATAAACACAATTTTTCACCACACAGTTATTGCATTTGGAATAACAAAGACATATTATTTAAAAACAAATCACTTTTCTATCAAACCTGTCTTAATGAAGGGATTATTTTGGTAAAACAGCTATTAAATTCTGATGGGTATTTGTTGTCTTACATGGAGTTTCTTGAAAAATTCCAACTACCAGTTAAACCAAGAGATTTTGCTATTGAATTTGATGCAATTCCAAAGAGTTGTATTTCTTTTAAATAATTTCAAGTTCATTGCAAATCAATATAGATGACTTTTGTGGTAGTTTATACATCGGCAATGTTAATATCTTGAAACAAAATTGTAGCAAGAACATTATAAGAAATACCCTTTGTTTTGTTTCTTTTCCTGCAGTAAGGTTTTTTTGTCTTCCTTATTTGGCAATATATACTGGGATAAAACATGGAAAATACTGAACAAGTTTTGTGTCAATAATAAAATTAAGGAGGTGTCTTACAAAATTCTACATAGAATTTATCCTGTTAAACATGTTTTGGAAAGATTTAAGCTTAATATATGCTTGCGGATTTTGTGGACAAGATTTTGTGTATTTACTCAAGACTTTTTTGGAAAGATATGGAAAATTATATTAGTAGGAAATTGGGTTGTGTGGTAGAAATTGGTGTATTTGATGTGTCTTTTTATGTTGAAGGCGATAATTTGGAAAATAATGAACAATATATTATACAGGTATTTATTGTATTAGGAAAGTACCATATACACAAAACAAAGTGGCCCTTTGTAAACCAAATCTGTCGCATTTTATAAATGATTTAAACTTATACAGTAATCTTTTGGAAAAAGTAAAAAACAAAAAAGCTCAGAAAACGTGATATTTTAAAATAATTCAGTTTTTTGTAATTTTTTTCTTTCTTTTCTGGTAACCTATGTGACTGATACCTCTTGTTTGTGTGGCATTGAACAAAATGTGTATTTTGTGTTTGTCGTTTTGCAATTAAAAAACAAAACAAAAAAAAAACCTGGAAATAAGTGCCTGCCTTTCTAGATACACTGATTAATTCAGTTCGGGAGAAGAGATAAAAGCCCGCCAACACCGACAATCGATTGGTTGACTTACCGAAACAGACCAATCAGGATGCTCTCTGTCTGACGCACACACGCACACTAGCACACACGCAAGGTCTCTCGCTCCCCCTCCCTTTCTGCCGTGCGCGCGCTACAAGGATTGGAGCGCAGTCTCTGTCGCGCATGCGCGCTCTTGCTAGATTCCGGGAGATTTTAACTAATTTGCGGGCACCAGGATGCCGCTATCAATATGCGGGAGACTCCCGGAACATCCGGGATACTTGGGATGTCTGAATTCAGAAAACACCACTAAGCTTTTAAGCGATTTAGCAGGAAAGACAGCTACCAGTTAGGAGATTTAAAAGGTAGTTCATTTGTTGATACGGTTTAAAAAAGGATTCTGATACAAGTTTGAACACGACTTTAAGACGATCAAAGCGGACTGGGAACAAATATCAGACTGTTCTGTTTCTTTTAAATGAATTATATAGAGTTAAAAGATATTTCAAGACAAATGCTGAAACCTTATATAATGTATGTGTGTGAGTGTGTGTGTGTGTGTGTGTGTATATATATATATATATATATATATATATATATATATATATATATATATATATATATATATATATATATATATATATGCATGAAAATGTTTGATATCTTGACTATTAAACATTCATAATTCTACACTGGAGTTTGCACTTGTTTTATTGTATCTATGTTCAGTTGAAGCTCAGATCAAAATAGATACTTAGAGCTTTAAGTGAAAAAGAAAGTGTGTGTGTGTGTGTGTGTGTGTGTGTGTGTGTGTGTGTGTGTGTGTGTGTGTGTGTGTGTGTGTGATCAATTTGGTGTGTGACCATAGAAATTAAATGGAATTTTTTTTTTCAGTTTATTTCATTGTTTCTCATAAGTATTTCTGTTTTTCCCTAATCTACTAGGGGCAAATGTTTTATAGTAAAGTTCCAAAATGGTTAGTTTGTTTTTCACACTAATGTTTGTATATTTAAAGTAAATGCTGCTATTGCCCTAAGTGCTTGTTCATCTTCAACCAGTGATACAAATCCAACAGATGGAAAATCACATCTCACACTGAAAACCAAAAGAGTCCTGACCCAATTTATATCAGACTTGCAGCCAGAATTTTTTTTTTCCCTTCCAAAAAATTCTGACTAAATGAACACAGTTCATATTATAGATATATAAAATAAGAAATACCGTATGTTATGTTCTCTATAAACGCTGATCATTTGTAAGAAATAAGGAGATTGTAAATGTAAATATTTTAATATTGGCTTTTTTATTTAACTGAAGAAGCTTCTAATTTCTTGTCAGTTTAGAAAATACAATTTTGTCAGCTTTAAGCAGGTGATATTCCATATGTAACACAATTTCAATAACCGCTCTGTTTGTAAGCATTATTACTGTATCATTGCAGTACAGTAATCATTTCATTCTTGGAAGAATTCAATGGGGTCATTTAGGGTTTTGGGTATCTGTATTCCAAGAAGTTCCAGTTTTCCTCCATCACATGGCAACATCTGATAGACACCCAGGTGAGCAAACTCCTCACCACCCACATGGACCTGAAAAGCATACGTAAACACATACTGACCTCATTCAGATGCCATTAAATACATATTCTAAATGAGGACTGTTTGAGTGGGTACGTGTCTTACCTTGATGAAGAAATTCGTCCCAGCTACGACCTGCGTCTTGTAAGATTTAGCAGTAAAGACCTGAAATGTCCTTCCAGCTTTTTTCTCCGCCTGTGGCTTTATCTGTGATTTCGAAAACAGTCATTAGTAAGACTTGACTTATGACTTGTGATTCATTAATGACTCCTAATAACCTTTTACTGACTCACACACATATATATATCTACAAACATATTATCATTTAATTTGTTTTTTCTATTAAAAAAAATAAATAAAAATAGAGCAGCTATTTTATTATTTAGAATTTTTCCTGTTTTGTTTTTGCATCTGTGGTTTTATTACAAATTTATGTCACTTTATTAGATTGGAATGACTTTATTTTATTAAACTATAGTAAAAGTACTAATTTGTTCCATGCATTAAATACACTAAAGAGCCAGATTAAATAAATCTAAAGTTCAGATCCAAATGTAAACTATTTTACACTTAAACCAGTCACATGAAACTTTGTGCCAATCCTCTTTAATGATGTCATTATTAGTACAAAATACCAGTCTTTCTTAAAACTGTACACTAAAAGGTTTGATGTGTTTTTTCCCTGTGGAATCAGGACAGTTAAATAAACTCACTAATTAAAAACACAGATTAAAAAAAGAGTAATTTTTACCTTTAATATGCATCAATTTTTTAGAAATGTGCACGCAACAAACTCACAAAAACAAACCAACCTCATCACAGATTTTCTGCACTTCTTCATCGGCGACCTTCAACTCACTGAGCCCACCGATATTCATTTTTTTTGTCTGGAAGCAAAAGTAGATAAAATGTTTAATCTAAAGTCCCAGCGTTTCACTGAAATAACCAGACACGCTTAATATAACCTGCTGCCACTCCCCAAATCATAAACAGAGCAGCCAATCAGGAGGATTCTTTGTGTCTCATTTCTGTTTCAGAACTACACCTGTATTCATTAAAAATGTTGTTTTCTCTGGCTATCTTAATATTATTCGTATTCTTTGTTTGGATTATGTAAATCATTTACCTGTGTATACTGATGGGATTTATGTATGTATGTTTATTTGTTACTTAACACTGGAGTGGATTATTTAACACCAGACAGGACACAGGGGTTTACACTTTGCAGTAACTTGTTGAAAGAAACGCAACTTCATTAAAACCAAATATAAAATTATAAGAACAGCAAGTGCACGCCTGTTACTGTTACTGCTATAATAGTGATATAGCCTTTCACTGGTCTCTGTAGGGAAAAGGGCCAGGAATGCAGGACCTTTATTTCTCAGGGTGTTTCCTGGTTTCAATGAAATAAACTGGAAATGACCTGATTGAACACACACACACACACACACACACACACACACACACACACACACACACACACACACACACACACACACACACACAAACACACATTTTCTTTTTCCTGGTTGAAGGTGAACAAGCACTTGGCTCTCACTTAAAGCTCTGAGTGTCTATTTTGATCTGAGCTTCATATTAATCACCACTGTGGAGTGAGACATAACATGACCCTCGGAAATTCCACAACATCATCTCTTCTCTGCTCAACCCCCCGGCTCCACCTTCTTCATCCTCCCTGACTACAGAAGACTTTGCTTCTTTCTACCAGGAGAAGATTGAGGAAATCTGCCGGACCTTCACTTCAGCCCCAACTGCACTTACATCTCAGAGTTTGCATTCCCCTACACCTTCGTTGTCACATTTCTCAACAGTGGCAGCAGAAGAGATTTTACAACTCATCCAGTCCTGCAATCCTACCACCTGCCCATTGGATCCACTCCCTACCACTATGCTCCAGACCATCTCACAAGACCACTTGCCCTTCATTTCCACTATCGTCAATAGATCCATAGCATCTGGTCAGGTACCAACTACTTTCAAGAGAGCAAGGGTTATTCCCATCCTAAAGAAAGCTGCTCTGGATCCATCAGACATCAGTAACTACAGACCGGTATCACGTCTCTCATTTCTTTCAAAAATTCTTGAACGCATTGTCTATAATCAACTGTCTGTCTATCTCTCACAGAACAACCTCCAAGATCCCAACCAGTCTGGCTTTAAAGCAGCTCACTCTACAGATACAGCCCTTTTGGATGTCTCTGAGAAGCTACATACTGCTAGATCAGCCAAACTGTCATCCGTCCTTATCCTCCTTGACCTTTCAGCAGCGTTTGATACAGTCAACCACAAGACTCTCTTATCCAACCTCAAGAGTCTTGCGATTTGCAGATCAGCTTGGGAATGGTTTGCCTCCTACCTGGAAGGACGCTCATATCAGGTAACATGGAGGGGAGTGACATCTGCTCCACACAGACTCTCCACTGGCGTCCCACAGGGCTCAGTACTTGGTCCTCTTCTTTTCTCCCTGTATACTCACTCTCTTGGGGAAGTTATATCATCACATGGGTTCTCTTACCACTGCTATGCTGATGATACACAACTTATCTTCTCTTTCCCACCCTCAGATGCCACAGCTTCTGACCGGATCTCAGCATGTCTGGCAGAAATTTCATCATGGATGACTGCTCATCAGTTAAAGCTCAATCCTAGCAAAACTGAACTGCTGTTCATCCCAGGTGATTCATCCCCAGGTCATGATCTTGCTATATCCTTGCACAACGATCTGATCTCCCCTTCAGCCACAGCTCGCAACCTTGGGGTAACCGTGGACAATCAACTGTCCTTTTCCTCTCATGTTGCTAATGTGACTCGCTCATGTCGGTTTCTTCTCTACAACATTAGAAGGATTCGGCCATTTTTGTCCACACAGACTGCTCAGGTACTTGTTCAGTCTCTTGTCATTTCTAGACTGGATTACGGCAATGCACTGCTGGCAGGTCTACCTATGAACGCAATCCGTCCTCTGCAAATGATCCAAAATGCAGCTGCCCGGCTTGTTTTCAACCTGCCAAAGTTCTCCATACCACTCCCCTGCTGTGATCCCTCCACTGGCTTCCGGTAACTGCACACATCCGATTCAAAACACTGATGCTGGCCGACAAAGCCAAAAAAGGACCAGCTCCCTCTTACCTCAAAGCCCTCATCATTCCTCGCACTGCACCCCGCAACTGGTTCCACCATCTCTCGGGGTAAGAGGCAAGTATACTACTAGACTCTTCTCTGTTCTGGCACCAAGGTGGTGGAAAATCATATTTTCATATTTCAATCACATACATTAATGCTGGTTCACTAGGTTACATACTTAAGATACCATGAGTTTAAAACATTTGTTCAAAGTTACAATGAAAAAGTGTCAAAGGTTGTTTTTTTTTTTTAATGCAAAAGATAAAGAAAGAAGTGCTAGTTGAAGTGTTTCCTGAATAAGTAGGTCTTCAATCGCCGCTTGAAAATAGCCAGGTGCTAGACAGATTAACTGCTTTTTACACGCGTGTTGAACAGAAAAGCTTGTCAGACTGTACAACATTGAGGGTTAGGATTCAGGAACAGAAAAACACATGTAGACAGAAGAAAAGATGCACCATTTCTTATTACTGGTTTATGTAACATACTTTTCCTAGATCAGTAAGAGAACTTTTTCAATGAAATGTTTCATTAAAACCATGTAGATACAGGATGTGAGCTACCGATTCTACCATAGACAGGTGTTTATTTCTAAAAAACACTCAGTACTGTGTTTTATTTCTATTTGTAATACTTGCTGTTCTACAAGTCTGCATAGACTAGTATTTTGTTTCTCCGGCAGGTTTTCAACAAACAATGTCGAATCCACTACACCCCTTACTCCCCCAAAGGTCAATGCAACCAGCAACCTTCCGCAGCCGCTGTGTCTGAGCTCTATAAAACCCTCTCATCAGAATCAGTTGTTGTTGTTGTAAAAAGGATTCTGATGATGAATCATCAGAATCCTTTTTAAACCATATCAACAAATGAACTACCTTTAAAATCTCCTAACTGGTTTATTATTAAAAAAAAAACTTAGTGGTGTTTTCTGAATTTGAAAGCAATAACCAAATGTTTGTTTAAATGCAGAAATGTTGTGGTTACAGGGAAATGATGGTTCTGTGGTCGGACCAATCGTGTGTCTGAGAAACACACGATCTTTGAATAAAACACTTGAGGGTGGTGGTGTGTTTGAGAAACTACTTTTTAGGATTGTGTGATTGCGCCTGACATGAAACAATCTTGTTTCCACAGCAAAGAGGGTTTCTTTTTACGTAACAAGAATGTTGCTTTGTAATTATAATTACTATAACTTAATAAATCATCCTACTCTGAAAATATTCCTTTGACAGATAACGAAGCATTGGCATGGAGCCGGCTTCAGCAAATGTAACTTAAATGTCTTCTTACATAAAACTTCATCATAACTGTAACAAAGCGGAGTCGTATGGATCCATTTGCAGCGTATTTATTAATATCGACAGAACAGACAGGCAGGGTCAGGCACGGCAAACACAATATCAGAGAAATGGCAAAATCGGAATTGAGGGACAGGCAGAAGGTCAGGACAGGCAGCAGGCAATCAGAGAGATGGGTAACAGAAACAAAGTCAAAAGAATCGGAACAAACAATCAGAAAAAGGCTCAGAATGACTGCGGATGCAAGTCGGGACTTCGCAATGAGATCAAGTTCATTTCCTTATTTAAGCACGTCAGCTGATGGGGAACAGCTGGCGCCATGATTAGGTTGAGCAGGGTGTAGTGGGAAGTGTAGTCTGGAAGCGCTTAGTATTCCGGAGACTATTCTCTCCGTTGTGAGTGCGGAGGTGAGGCAGGTGTGCTGATCATGATAGAGCCCCCTCCCTGCGAGCGGCTCCCGACGCGAGGACGCGTGCGATGTCGAGGTCTACCACGAGACCGGGGAGCGGGCCTGTCCGGGTGTCGTAGGTGGAAGTCAGCGGTGAGTGAGGGGTCCAGGATGTCCCCTGCCTTGACCCAGGAGCGCTCTTCCGGGCCGTACCCCACCCAGTCGGATAGGTATTCCAGGCGGCCCCGTCGGCGCCTGGAGTCCAGCAATTCGTGAACCTGGTATGCCTCTCCCCCATCGACAAAGAGGGGTGCAGGTGGTTCAGCAGAGGTTTCTGGGTCTCTCGGTGGGCCCTCCGCGGGTTTCAGCAGCGAGGCGTGAAAGGTGGGAGATTCGCAGTATGACAGGGGCAGTGCCAGGTGGTAGGAGACCGGATTAATCCGTCTGATGATTTGGAATGGGCCCACAAACCATGGGCTGAGCTTACGACAGGGCAGACGGAGGCGGAGGTCGCGGGTGGATAGCCAGACCCACTGTCCGGGGTGCTCAAGGCGGCGTCTATCGGCCTGTGCTTTTTGCCTGCGAATGGCTCGCTGAAGCTGCCGGTGTGCCGCGCTTCATGTGTCCTCGCTGCGGCGAAACCACTCGTCAACTGAGGCGTGGGCAGAGGTTGCAATAAGCCCGCGGGGAGCTGATGAGAGGGCTTAGAGGTATTGCAGATCGTACAGGCTCGGACGAACTCGTGCACGTCTGTGGCTAGAGTCGGCCACCAAAACTGGTTCTGAGCCAGGTGTATGTTGCCTGTGACGCCGGGATGGCCAGAGCTGGGGTTGGAATGTAGGAGCTCCAGGAGGCTCGTGCGCCAGTTCTTGGGCACATAGGTCCGGGATGGAGGGCAGTTAGCAGGTGGTGGTGTGTGGGCGTTAGCCTGGGTAATCACGGTCATGATGTCCCACTGGATGGGCGCGAGGATGTGGGCCTCGGTAGATGATGGGCTCGAGGCTCGTGTCCGGGCCGGGTTCACGGAACATGCGGGATAGAGCATCGGCCTTGATATTCTTGGTCCCTGGCCTATAGGTCACCGTGAATCGGAACCTTGTGAAGAACATGGCCCACCTCGACTGACGGGGATTCATGCGCTTAGCGGCGCAAAGGTACTCCAAGTTCCGGTGGTCAGTGAGCACGGTGAACGGGTGTAGAGCACCCTCTAGTCAGTGCCGCCACTCCTCGAATGCCACCTTCATGGCTAGCAGCTCTCGGTCCCCCACGTCGTAGTTGCGTTCCGTCGGGGATAGCTTGCGTGAAAAGTATGCACATGGAAACATCTTGTTGGCTGGGCCCTGCCGTTGAGACAGTACGGCCCCTACTCCCGTATTAGAGGCGTCCACCTCTACTATGAACGGCCGGTCTGGATCCGGAGGGTGGAGGATAGGAGCCCAGGTGAAGCTCGCTTTCAAGCGCCGGAATGCCGTTGTAGCTTCAGGGGACCAGGTAAGCCGAGTGGATGCCTTTTTGGTCATAGAGATGAGCGGGGCCGCAATCGTACTGAAACCACGAATGAAGCGGCTATAGAAATTTGTGAACCCCAGGAAGCGCTGTAACTCCTTCAAGCTCTGTGGGCGGGGCCAATGTAGTACCGCGCGCACCTTGGAGTCGTCCATAGCGACCCCCTCGGCTGAGATGACGTAGCCTAGGAAGGTCGTGGAGGTTCGGTGGAACTCTCATTTTTCAGCCTTGGCATACAGACAGTGTTGGATGACGCGTTTAAGGACTGCCCGCACGTGCCGGATGTGTTCCTCCATGGTTTCTGAATATATGAGGATGTCATCAATGTATACGACCACCCAGTGTTCCAGCATGTCGCGGAACACGTCATTAATGAATGACTGGAACACAGCGGGACTGTTCGAAAAGGCCGAACGGCATGACTAAATATTCATAATGGCCTGATTGGGTCGAAAAGGCGGTCTTCCATTCATCCCCCTCTCTGATCCGGATGAGGTTATAAGTGCTGCGTAAATCCAGTTTTGTGAAGTATCGGGCCTGGCGGAGCTGCTCGAGAGCCGACGGCACGAGGGGGAGAGGATACCGGAACTTGACTGTCATGTTGTTCAGCGCCCGGTAGTCAATGCATGGGCAGAGGCCTCCATCTTTTTTCTTCACGAAGAAGAATACGGAGGCCGCTGGGGAGACGGAGGGTCGGATGAAGCCCTTCTGGAGCTCCTCCTCGATGTAAGCTTTCATGGATGCCATCTCTGGCTGTGACAGCGGAAAGATTCTCCCTCTGGGCGGAGTGGATCCAGGCAGAAGCTCTATGGTGCAGTCATTGGGCCGGTGCGGTGGCAGTTCGGTGGCCTGAGTTTTGCTGAAGGCTTCCGTCAGGTCTTGGTACTCCGCTGGGAGGTTGGAGGTGGTGGAGGCGGAGCATATGGAAAGCGTGGTGCTAGGTCGTGGGGTTTCCGTAGGGAGTGGCTGGTGTTGGTGGCATGCTGCGCCCCAGCTTGAGATGTGCAGATCTCTCCAGGAGATGACGGGGTTGTGAAGTTGGAGCCAGGGGAAGCCTAGGATGAGGACATGGTGCGGGGAGCGGATGATGTGAAAAGGCAGGTATTCTTGGTGGCGAGGGCCCACCTGCAGCCGGAGACTCCTGGAGATGTGAGTGATGTGGCCCTCACCGAGCGGCCTGCCGTCTACCGCCTCCACTGCCAAAGGAAAAGCACACTGGGTCTGTGTCCGGCTTCTCCGCAATAGAGGCAGAGTTGGAAGCGGAAGCGTCTTGCTTTCTCCTCAGACGTGAGGTGCATGGCGTAAAGCTGCATGGGCTCGGGATCCGCCGGTCGGGCTGTGCGAAGGGTCTCGCGCACGTGTCGGGCGGCGTACGTTGGAGGTCCACGTGTCCGCATCAAATTGTCAATGCGGATGGACAGGTCAATGAACTCCGTTAAATCTCTCCCTTCATCACAGCAGGCGAGCTCGGCTTGTAGATCCGGATGCAGCCCTTTGCGGTAGATCACCTTCAGGGGTCTCTCTCCCCAACCTGTCTCGACAGCGAGCGTACGGAATGTCAGCGCGTACTCAGCGGCGGATCGATCGCCCTGAGATATGGCCAACAAACGCTCCTCTGCGCTTTCGCCCGTGGCGGAGTGTTCGAAGACAGCCCGGAATTGGGAGAGGAAATGTTCAAACGTGGGGAAGGCGGAGCCATCCTCTCGCCAAACCGCCGTGGCCCACTCCAGTGCTTTCCCGGTGAGGAGTGTGCACACAAACGCTACGCGGCGGGCGGCGGTCGGATACAGGGATGGTTGCTGCACCACAAAGAGTGAGCACTGCATTAAGAAACCTCCGCATTTTCCAGGATCTCCATTAAACTTTTCCGGAAACGCGAGCTGCGGGCTGGTGAAGGCGCGGAAGGGGCGCCGGTGGCGGAGAGTTTGGAGCTGTGGCAGTGCCTTGCAGACCTTGTAACGCCGCAGCTAGCTCTCCGGTGAGCGAGGTGAGTCGCGTCAGCTGTTGGTGGTGTCCGGCGAGCTGCTGGGCTTCAGCGGAGAGCTGGGTGGCAAGCTGAAATACGGCTGCTGGATCGCTCGGTGGCAAAGTCTTCTGTAACGAAGCAAATGTAACTTAAATGTCTTCTTACATAAAACTTCATCATAACTGTAACAAAGCGGAGTCGTATGGATCCATTTGCAGCGTATTTATTAATATCGACAGAACAGACAGGCAGGGTCAAGCAAGGCAAACACAACATCAGAGAAATGGCAAAATCGGAATCGAGGGACAGGCAGAAGGTCAGGACAGGCAGCAAACAATCAGAGAGACGGGTCACAGAAACAAAGTCAAAACAATCAGAAAAACGCTCAGAATGACTGCGGATGCAAGTCGAGAGTTCGCAATGAGATCAAGTTCAAGTTCATTTCCTTATTTAAGCGTGTCAGCTGATGGGGAACAGCTGGCGCCGTGATTAGGTTGAGCAGGGTGTAGTGGGAAGTGAAGTGTAGTCCGCTTAGTATTCCGGAGACGATTCTCTCCGTTGTGAGTGCGGAGGTGAGGCAGGTGTGCTGATCATGACAATAACATTATCAGCTAATACACATTTATGACCTGTGTATTATGAGGCTTATATATTTGACTGTACAAAACCCTTTGACTGAGTTATAAGTCGATAAGCTGAATCAACACCTGAACTGCAGTATTCACCGGTGCTGTAGACGAGACGGGGATAAAATACGACTTCAAGACGATCAGGACGGACTGGGAACAAATATCAGACTGTTCTGTTTCTTCTAAGTGAATTATATCGAATTAAAAGAGATTCCAAGACGAGTTCTGTTTAAGCCAAACTTCATAACCTTGTGAAAAAAAGTGAGTATCGATCATTTAATGCTGAAACCTTCTGAATAAACACACTGAAGAAGGTGTACTGGTGAAACAGGTGATGAAAAGGTATAATGATTTAAACTTTTTTTTATCACACATCAGCCTCATCATAGATTTTTATTTCTGTAGAAAAAAGTACTTCTGAACCAGTTAATTGTTATGATTTATTGTATGGAACATTCAGGGGAAAAGTGCTTCACAGCTTTGCTGATTCTTCACCCGATTCTTTTTCTTTCTTAAAGGTAATTAGCAAAAATGGCTGCTGACTGTATGTGTTACATGACCATGGAAATGTTTGATATCTTTACTAATAAACATTCAGGATTCTACACTGGAGTTTGCACTTGTTTTATTGTGTCTATGTTCAGTATTGAATGTTTTTGTCATGTCTCACTACACAGTGGTGATAAATATGAAGCTCAGATCAAAATAGACAATTAGAGATTTAAGTGAGAGCCAAGTGCTTGTTCATCTTCAACCAGTGAAAAAGAAAATTGGTATGTGTGTGTGTGTGTGTGTGTGTGTGTGTGTGTGTGTGTGTGTGTGTGTGTGTGTGTGTGTGTGTGTGTGAGAGAGAGAGAGAGAGAGAGAGAGAGAGAGAGAGAGAGAGAGACAGAGAGACTTGTTCATCTTCAACCTGGGAAAAAATTCCAACAGATGGAAAAACACGTCTCACACCGAAAGCCAAAAGTCCTGACTCATTTTGACTTGCAGCCAGAAATTCTGACTAAATGAACACAGTTCATATTAAAGATATATAAAATAACAAATACCAGGCAATATATGTTCTCTATAAACGCTGATCATAAGAAATAAGGTGACTGTAAATGTAAATGTAAATATTTAATATTGGCATATTTATCTGAAGAAACTTCTAATTTCTTGTCAGAAAATACAACTTTGTCAGCTTTAAGCAATTTCAATAACCGCCCTATTTGTAAGCATTATTACTGTATCATTGCAGCACAGTAGTCATTTCTGTCTTAGAAGTATTCAATGGGATCATGTTGGGCTTTGGGGATCTGTATTCCATGAAGTTCCAGTTTTCTTCCCACATATGACAACGGCTTATAGACACGCAGGTGAGCAAAATCCTGACCACCTACATGGACCTGAAAAGCACACACGTAAACACATACTGAACTCGATCAGATGTCATTAAAAACATATTCTAAATGAGGACTGTTTGAGTGGGTACGTGTCTTACCTTGATGAAGTAATTCGTCCCAGCTACGACCTGCGTCTTGTAAGATTTAACAGTAAAGACCTGAAATGTCCTTCCAGCTTTTTTCTCCACCTGTGACTTTATCTGCGATTTCGAAAACAGTCTTTAGTAAGACTTGACTTATGACTTGTGATTCATCAATATGACTCCTTATAACCTTTTACTGACTCACACACTTACATATATCTACAAAACTATTATCATGTAATTTGTTTTTCTATATCAAAAAAAGAGCAGCTATTTTATTATTTAGAAATACATAGACTTAATTTTTTGTTTTGTTTTTTGCATGTGTTTTTCTTACAATTGATTTATGTCACTTTATTAGTTTGGAATGATTTTATTTTATTAAACACTAGTTAAAAGTATTAATTTGTTCCATGCATTAAATACACTAAAGAACCAGATTAAATAAATCTAAAGTTCAGATCCAAATGTAAACTATTTTACACTTAAACCAGTCACATGAAACTTTGTGCCAATCCTCTATCATGATGTCATTATTAGTACAAAATACCAGTCTTTCTTAAAACTGTACACTAAAAGGTGAGATGTGTTTTTTCCCCTGTGGAATCAGGACAGTTCAATAAACTCACTAATTAAAAACACAGATTAAAAAAGAGTAAATTGTAACCTTCAATATGCATCAATTTTCTAAAAAAGTGCACGCAACAAACTCACAAAAACAAACCAACCTCATCACAGATTTTCTGCACTTCTTTATCGGCGACTATCGCCTCACCGGTCCCTCCGCACACAAAAGACATCGTTTTTGTCTGGAAGCAAAAGTAGATAAAATGTTTAATCTAAAGTCCCAGGGTTTCGCTGAAATAAACAGACATGCTTAATATAACCTGCTGCCACTCCCCAAATCATCTGACAGGAAATACGTACTAAACAAAACCACGTCCAAAATTGCACATCAGTGTTAATTCACAAAACATAACAAGGTAATATCAAACAGAGCAGCCAATCAGGAGACCGGATCCCGCCCCTAAAGAGAATAACCAACCAATCAGGAGGCTGCTTTCTGTCTCGTTTCTTACTACGTTTCAGCACTACACCTGTATCCAGTAAAAATGTTGTTTTCTCTGGCTATCTTTATATTATTCAGGGCTCTCAAGTTTTGAAGACAGGCAAGTGTGACATATTGTGTTTGCTTATCCCAACATACAGAGAGTTGCAATAGTCCAGTCTTGTGATAAAAGCATGCACTATGACCTGTAGGTCTTTAGTATTAAGGATGGGTTTCAGCCTGGAGATCAATCTAAGTTGATAAAAACTACTCTTTACTACTGACTTAATCTGGTTGTCAAAGCTGAGGAAATAAAAAGAAATAAAAGTATGAATGTAAATAATTGATATTTGTGAGTAATATAAGAGTGGGTTAAGCGCCACACTTTTTTTCAGTTCTACTACACAGTAAGTGTGTAAATTGGTTCATATATAAAGAGTGGGATGTGGTAGCTTAGTGGTTAACCGGTTGGACTATTGATCAGAAGGTCGTAAGTTTGAATCCCAGGACCCCTTGAGCAAGATCCTTAACACTCAATTGCTCAGGGGCCCTGGGATTTGCAACAGATCAGTGTGCATCATTTTAGACCACACACTTCATTACAGCCTACAAGGCATCATGTGAATAAACATTTGTTTGTCAGAAGAATCTTATTTCTTATCAGTTTTGTAAATAACACTGAATAAATAAACATGTTGTGATTAATGACACATAATTCACACACACACACACACACACACACACACACACACACACACACACACACACACACACACACACACACACACACACACACACACACACTCACACACACACAAAATGCAAATCCAAATCCAATCCCAGATCCCTGTCTTTACAGTATGTGTTACATGACCATGACAATATTAAACATTCAGGATTCTAGAGTGGAGTTTTCACCTGTTTTATTTTGTCCGTGTTCAGTATTGCATGTTTTTGTCATGTGTCACTCCACAGTGAGAGCTTTAAGACTTTTGTTGTTTCTCATAAGCATTTCTGTTTTTCCCTAATCTACTAGAGGCAAAGGTTTCATAGTAAAGTTTCAAAATGGTTTGTTTTTCACACAAATGCTTGCAGGGCTCTGAAGTTTTGAAGGCAGGCAAGAGTGACATATGTTAAATATGTCTAGCAAGCCCCCCCCCCCCCCCAAAAAAATATGACATAAAACATTCCAAAACGTAATATTTGAATTAAGAAAAACATATTAAATTTAAAATGTAGTGCTAGTGGTTAGTAGCTTTATTTTTCTGAGGTTTGGTTTATAAATTCATTATTTTATAAAATGTCATAAATATTTTTTATACAGGTTTAATTTTGATGCGATTTTTATTGTGTGTTTATTTTGTTTATCAATGCTAGAACTCATTCCTTTATGCCCAGTGGGTGTTTAAATCTGAACCAGTAGGGAGAGCTGTTGACAGTCTTTGTATATGTGGAGCATGTATTTTACCATCGCTGTTGAATTAATTGTAAACTCCTTTGTACTCTGGCTTCTAATTCATTCATTTGAATTGCTTGAGCGGGTTGTCTTACTTTCTCCCACTAACTTGTTAAAGTGGGGGTGGCGTAGTCATTCTCAGTTTAATGATTAAAATTAGGAATTTATATCTTATGTTCACATGCTATTGGTCACACCCAGGTACAATAGTGCTATTTTCTGATTGGCTATTGTGTAGCCTGATAAGTGTCAGGCTCGACTAAGAACTCCAGGGAAGACGCGCTTGATTCCTGCCCGGTTTCATAGAGACAGCGGTGCGGACTGACACATTTTGGGCGCTGCGGCTTATTAAGTATATGATAAATATTAAGTTTTTCTGCGTGAGAAATACAATGTGTGGCAGGAGAGCATGACAAAAAAGACCAAAATGCGTGACTGACACTCTCAATGCGTGACACTTGACAGCCGTGTGTTTGTATCTTTAAAGTAAATGCCGCTTTTGCCCCAAGTGTTTGTTCATCTTCAACCAGTGAAAAAATTCCAACAGATGGAAAATCACGTCTCACACTGAAAGCCAAAAATCCTCACTCATTGTGACTTGCAGCCAGAAATTCTGACTAAATGAACACAGTTCATATTATAGATATAATGATATAATATATATAAAATAACAAATACCAGGCAATATATGTTCTCTGTAACCGCTGATCATTTATAAGAAATAAGGTGATTGTAAATGTAAAATTTAATATTGGCATTTTTATTTATCTGAAGAAGCTTCTAATTTCTTGTCAGTTTAGAAAATGCAACTTTGTCAGCTTTAAGCAGGTGATATTCCATATGTAACACAATTTCGATAACCGCCCTGTTTGTAAGCATTATTACTGTATCATTGCAGTACAGTAATCATTTTAGTCTTAGAAGTATTCAATTGGGTCATGATGGGCTTTGGGTGTCTGTATTCCATGAAGTTCCAGTTTTTCTCCAGCATGTGGCAACATCTTATAGACACGCAGGTGAGCAAACTCCTCATCACCCACGTGGACCTGAAAAGCACATACGTAAACACATACTGACCTCAATCAGATGCCATTAAATACAAATTCTACATGAGGACTTGATGAAGAAATTCGTCCCAGCTACCACCTGCGTCTTGTAAGATTTAGCAGTAAAGACA
The DNA here is from genome assembly GCF_022655615.1 of Tachysurus fulvidraco. NCBI lineage: Eukaryota > Metazoa > Chordata > Actinopteri > Siluriformes > Bagridae > Tachysurus > Tachysurus fulvidraco. The sequence goes on along the minus strand of NC_062542.1, from coordinate 14,970,040 downwards.
TCAAATGTCCTTCCAGCTTTTTCCTCTGCATGTGACTTCATCTGCAATTTTGAAAACAGTCATTAGTAAGACTTGACTTATGACATGTGATTCATCAATATGACTCCTAATAACCTTTTACTGACTCGCACACATATATCTACAAAACTATTATCATGTAATTTGTTTTTCTATATAAAAAAAAGAGCAGCTATTTTATTATTTGGAAATACATAGACTTAATTTTTTGTTTTTGTTTTTTGCATCTGTGTTTTTCTTACAATTGATTTATGTCACTTTATTAGTTTGGAATGATTTTATTTTATTAAACACTAGTTAAAAGTATTAATTTGTTCCATGCATTAAATACACTAAAGAACCACATTAAATAAATCTAAAGTTCAGATCCAAATGTAAACTATTTTACACTTAAACCAGTCACATGAAACTTTGTGCCAATCCTCTATAATGATGTCATTATTAGTACAAAATTCTAGTCTTTCTTAAAACTGTACACTAAAAGGTGAGATGTGTTATTTTCCCCCTGTGGAATCGGGACAGTTCAATAAACTCACTAATTAAAAACACAGATTAAAAAAAGAGTACATTTTTACCTTTAATATGCATCAAATTTCTAGAAATGTGCACGCAACAAACTCACAAAAACAAACCAACCTCATCACAGATTTTCTGCACTTCTTCATTGGCCTCCTTCTCCTCACTGGTCCCTCCGCATAACAAAGGCATTTTTGTGTTTGGAAGCAAAAGTAGATAAAATGTTTAATCTAAAGTCCCAGAGCTTTACTGAAATAACCAGACACGCTTAATATAACCCGTTGCCACTCCCCAAATCATCTGACAGCAAATACTTTCTAAAAAAAAAAAAAAACCCACGTCCAAAACTGCACATCAGTGTTAATTCACAAAAAAACATAACAAGGAAAGAACAAACAAAGCAGCCAATCAGGAGACCGGATCCCGCCCCCATAAAGAATAACCAGCCAATCAGGAGGACGGATCCCGCCCCTAAAGAGAACACACAGCTAATCATGGGGGCTTGTTTGTTACTACGTTTCATAGATGTGTATAATATATCTTCAGACTACGTTTTAGCACTACACCTGTTAACAGTAAAAAAAAGTTTTTTTCTATATTCTTTGTTTGGAATATATAAATCATTTACCTGTGTACTGATGGGATTTATGTATAATACATTGTTATATATATATATGTTATATACTCTATATATATTACTTTTGAAATATATAATAAACACATTATAAACACATCATGAGTATATATTTCCCTTAACACTGATATCATGTGTAAATGAAATAAAAGACTGGGTATGACTGTAAATAATTGATATTTGTGAGTAATATAAGAGCAGGTTAAGCTCCACACTTTTTTCAGATCTACTACACAGTGTGTAAACTGGTTCATATATAAAGAATAGGATCCGTGTATGTTAAATCGTTCCGTCAATTATGTCAGTAGGAATAGTGACATGAACAAATCAGTGTACATCATTTTATACCACACTTCCCTACAACCTACAAGGCATCATATGACAGATTTAAGTGTACATTACGCTGATTACTTGATGAAATTGCATAATATCATGAGAAAGAAAACTATAGACATTTCCTCAAACAACACTGAAGGTGCGTTTCATTATTATGCCTTTCGTATTATTTACTATAGCAACTACAAAAAAAAAAAAAGAACAATAGGTGGCCTTCCTGCTTATTCCCAGAAAACTCCACCTTATTTGCGTTAAAAAAGATAATGGACATTTTGTTTGTCAGAAGAAGCTCATTTATTGCAGTTTTGTAACTAACACTAAATGATTAAACATGTGATTAATAACTCATAATTAATACACAATACACACACAGACACACTGACACACACATATATATATATATATATATATATATATATATATATATATATATATATATATATATATATATATATATATATATGTGTGTGTGTGTGTGTGTGTGTGTGTGTGTGTGTGTGTGTTACACGACCATGAAAATGTTTGATAGCTTGACTATTAAACATTCAGGATTCTAGACTGGAGTTTGCAATTGTTTAATTGTGTATATGTTCAGTATTGAATGTTTTTGTCATGTGTCACTCCACAGTGGTGATTAATATGAAGCTCAGATCAAAATACACACTTAGAGCTTTAAGAATTTGTTGTTTCTCATAAGTATTTCTGTTTTTTCCTAATCTACTAGGGGCAAATGTTTTATAGTAAAGCTCCAAAGTGGTTACTTTGTTTTTCACACAAAGGTTTGTATCTTTTAAGTTAATGCTGATATTAAACATATTGCCCCAAGTGCTTTTTCATCTTCAACCAGTGGAAAAAAAATCCCAACAGATGGAATTTCGGTCCTGACTCATTTAGACTTGCAGCCAGAAATTTGTTTTTTCCTTCCACAAAATTCTGACTAAATGAACACAGTTCATATTATAGATATATAAAATAACAAATACCAGGCAATATATGTTCTCTGTAACCGCTGATCATTTATAAGAAATAAGGTGATTGTAAATGTAAATATTTAACAATGCCTTCTTTATTTATCTGAAGAAGCTTCAATTTCTTGTCAGTTCAGAAAATACAACTTTGTCAGCTTTAAGCAGATGATATTCCATATGTAACCTTTCAATAACCGCCCTGTTTGTAAGCGTTATTACTGTATCATTTCAAAAGTAATTTCAAAGTATTCAATGGGATCATGTTGGGCTTTGGGGATCTGTATTCCATGAAGTTCCAATTTTCCTCCTGCAAAAGGCAACATCTTATAGACACGCAGGTGAGCAAACTCCTCACCACCTATATGGACCTGAAAAGCACACGTAAACACATACTGACCTCAATGAGATGCCATTAAATACAAATTCTAAATGAGGACTGTTTGAGTGGGTATGTGTCTTACCTTGATGAAGAAATTTGTCCCAGCTACCACCTGTGTCTTGTAAGATTTAGCAGTAAAGACATCAAATGTCCTTCCAGCTTTTTCCTCTGCATGTGACTTCATCTGCGATTTCGAAAACAGTCTTTAGTAAGACTTGACTTATGACTTGTGATTCATCAATATGACTCCTAATAACCTTTTACTGACTCACACACATACATATATTTACAAAACTATTATGATTTAATTTGTTTTTCTATTAAAAAAGAGCAGCTATTTTATTTTATTATTAAGAAATACAAAGACTTATGTCACTTTATTAGATTGGAATGACTTTATTTTATTAAACTATAGTTAAAAGTACTAATTTGTTCCATGCATTAAATACACTAAAGAACCAGATTAAATAAATCTAAAGTTCAGATCCAAATGTAAACTATTTTACACTTAAACCAGTCACATGAAACTTTGGGCCAATCCTCTATAACGATGTCATTATTAGTACAAAATAAGAGTTTTTTTTTTTTTACTTTTAGTATTAATCTATTTTCTAGAAATGTGCACGCAACAAACTCACAAAAACAAACCAACCTCATCACAGATTTTCTGCACTTCTTCATTTGCTTCCTTCTCCTCACCGGTCCCTCCGCATAACTGGGTTTTTTTTGTCTTGGTCATCTTTTTTTTGGCAAAAGTAGATAAAATGTTTAATCTAAAGTCCCAGAGCTTTACTGAAATAACCAGACACGTTTAATATAACCTGCTGCCACTCCCCAAATCCTCTGATAGGAAATACGTACTAAACAAAACCACGTCCAGTGGTTCCATAGATATATATATATCTATGCAGTGGTTCACAAAAAAACATAACAAGGAAAGAACAAACAGAGCAGCCAATCATGAGGCAGGATCCCGCCCCAAAAAAGAATAACCAGCCAATCTGGAGGCCGGATCCCGCCCCTAAAAAGAATAATCAGTTAATCAGGAGGCCGAATCCCGCCCCTAAAGAGAATAACCGGCCAATCAGAAAACCAAATCCCGCCCCTAAAGAGAATAACCAGCCAATCAGGAGTTTTTTCTGACTAAAACAAACAACTGATCAATACAAGGACATCCTTTGTAAGTTCTCCAGTAGAAGGTCTTAAAAAAAACAACAACAATCTGTCTATGGTTTGAAGGCCATTTGTTATCAGGTATAAAGTCTGGTCACATAGGCAGTACCTTTGGGTTAAGTTCCAGAAAACAGCTATGCTACAAGAACATCTTCAATCAATGGCGAAGTTTGATTTTGACATTGGTGGGGACATAATTTATTTGACATTGGTGGGGACAACATTCCCCGTATTTTGTGCATAAAACTGTTATAAGAATACTTTCTTCCTCACATACCGGTAACCTGCATAAACACGTTGCATATTGCTTCATACAACGGAATATAGCTGCAGCCGAACTCAACACATTAGCGAGAAAGACAAAGCCAATCAGACAGCGACGTGGGTTAGAGAGGCGGGACTCAAAAAAGGCAAAGGCCAATCATTTTAGAGAGTTGAGTTACAGAGGCGGGATTCATTGCAAGGAGTAAATCTGTTAACCGTTTGTGTTGTGTTCCACAAGTTGCGCTATTTTTTCCAGAACGCCGTATAAAATATTTTCAACTTATTTAATGATTCCTGGATATATGTTAAATGAAATAAGTAAAAAAGCACAAGACACAGACGGATATCAGTGGTTATGTATAAATATATATATAAACACCATTACCCTGAACTTGGTACAAGGCTGCCAACTCACGCAATTGACCCAAGTCTCACGCTCTCACCGCCATATTCTCACGCAGACTCTGAGGGAAATACACAATTTATTCCCATAAACTGTGTAGTCAGCCGTTCTCCCTCCCATCTGCACCGTGTGAACTAAGGAAAATCTAACACTTTCCTTTCATTTCATTACAAGTATTGCATTCTTCAATACATTGACTCCATTGTGAAAAAGTCCCAGCAGAGGTTGTACTTCCTTCCCCAGCTGAAACAGTTCTACACTGCCATCATTGAACCCATCCTCTGCACTTCAGTGACTGTTTGGTTTAGCTCAGCTATTAAATTCGTCCTCAGAAGACGAATCATTGGCGCAACACTCCCCACTCTCCAAGATCTGTACTTCTCCAGAGTGAGCAAAAGAGCAAAGAAATTCACTCTGGACCCCTCACATCCAGCACACTCACTCTTTGAACTGTTTCGATATGGTTGATGCTACAGATCCCTGAGCACCAATGACCAGACATAGCAACAGTTTCTTCCCTCAGGCAATCCATCTGATGGACACTTGACATACACAGAACTGACAACACTATTCTTACATTATTTACTTAAAATTGACTTATATTTCTCTTACTTATATTTCAATTTGCACATTTATATTTCAATTTGCACATTTTTTCCACTGTACATACAACTGTCTATATTATATACTGTATGTGTTCATGTCTTGTCATGCCATTCTGTTTACACTGTGGAGCTTCTGTACCAGAACAAACAGGACATAAAAGAATTTTATAGATATAAAAAATAACAAATACCAGGCCATATGTTCTCTGTAACCACTGATCATTTATAAGAAATAAAATGGTTGTAAATGTAAATATTTAATATTGCCATTTTTTATTTAACTAAAGAAGCTTCTAATTTCTTGTCAGTTTAGAAAATACAAATTTGTCAGTATTAAGCAGATGTTATTCCATATGTAACCTTTCAATAATCACTCTGTAAGCGTTATTACTGTATCATTGCAGTACAGTAATCATTTTAGTCTTAGAAGTATTCAATTGGGTCATGATGGGCTTTGGGGGTCTGTATTCCATGAAGTTCCAGTTTTTCTCCAGCATGTGGCAACATCTTATAGACACGCAGGTGAGCAAAATCCTCACCACCCACATGGACCTGAAAAGCACACGTAAACACATACTGACCTCAATCAGATGCCATTAAATACAAATTCTACATGAGGACTGTTTGAGTGGGTACGTGTCTTACCTTGATGAAGAAATTCGTCCCAGCTACCACCTGCGTCTTGTAAGATTTAGCAGTAAAGACATCAAATGTCCTTCCAGCTTTTTCCTCTGCATGTGACTTCATCTGCGATTTCAAAAACAGTCATTAGTAAGACTTGACGTATGACTTGTGATTCATCAATATGACTCCTTATAACCTTTTACTGACTCACACACATACATATCTACAAAACTATTATCATGTAATTTGTTTTTCTATTTAAAAAAAAAAAGAGCAGCAATTTTTATACTTAGAAATGCATATTCTGAATTTTTCTGAATTTTGTTTTTTCAGCTGCGGTTTTATTACAGCTGATATTGATGGGAATTTTTCTGCCTCGCCTTCTCAACCATCTCTTTATTTTGTCAACGTTTAGATACAGGTTGTTGGCTCTACACCAGGCAGTTAGCTGTTTCACCTCCTCTCTGTATGCGGACTCGTCGTCCTTGCTAATGAGACCCACCAGAGTGTTGTCATTTACAAACATGATGATGTAGTTGTGCTGTGCATTACTACACAGACATATGTCAGCAGAGTGAACAGCAGTGGACTAAGCACACAGCCCTGAGGGACCCCAGTTCCCCATCCAGACTGACTGATATCCCAGTCAGAAAGTCCAGGATCCAGTTGCAGAGGGAGGTGTTCAGTCCCAGCAAGCTCAACTTCTCAGTCAGGTGTTGAGGGATGATTGTGGTGAATAATGAACTGAAGTATATGAACAGCTTTTGTACATATGTATCTTTTTTGTCCAGGTGGGTGAGGGCCAGATGAAGGTTCTTGTCTTCATCCAGGGAGCGTTTCAGACGATATGCAAACTGCAGGGGGTCCAGTGAAGGTGTTAGCTGTGTCTTGATGTGCCTCATGACAAGCACTTCATCACGATGGGTGTGAGTGTGACGGGATGATAGTCATTGAGGCAGGAAACTTCCTGTAGACTACTTTGGCTTGGGAATGAAAGAGGTTGTCTTGAGGCATGTAGGAATGACGGCGCTACTCAGGGAAATGTCGAAGCTGTCAGTGAAGACATCCTGATAGCTGTTCTGCACATACTCTAAGCATTCTACCAGGAATGTTGTCTGGTCCAGCTGCCTTCTGTGGGTCAGACACCTGGACGGTGGGCCAATTTTTACTATGAACTGAACACCTGAACTAAAGGTGGAATGTATTTATTTACTTTTTTCCTGTGGAATCAGGACAGTTGAATAAAGTCACTTATAAAAACATAGATTAGATCTCATCATTCCTTGTCCCTTGATTGACCCCCTGAAAGAGTAAATTTTTAACTCTAATATTCATCTGTGTTCTAGACATGTGCACGCAACAAACTCACAAAAACAAACCAACCTCATCACAGATTTTCTGCACTTCTTCATTGGCCTCCTTCGCCTCACTGGTCCCTCCGCATAACAAAGGCATTTTTGTGTTTGGAAGCAAAAGTAGATAAAATGTTTAATCTAAAGTCACAGTTACTGAAATAACCAGACACGCTTAACTTAACCTGCTGCCACTCCCCAAATCATCTGACAGGAAATACGTAATAAACAAAACCACATCCAAAACTGCACATCAGTGTTAATTCACACAAAAAACATAACAAGGAAAGAACAAACAGAGCAGCCAATCAGGAGACCGGATTCCGCCCCTAAAGAGAACAACCAGCCAATCAAGAGGCCGGATCCCCCCCCTAAAGAGAATAATCAGCCAATCCGGAGGCTGCTTTTTGTCTCGTTTCCTACTACGTTTCAGAAGTACGCCTGTATTCAGTAAAAATTATGTTTTCTCTGGCTATTTGTAATTCTTTGTTTGTATTTTATAAATCATTAACCTTTGTATACTGATGGATTTATGTATAATACATACTTATTTGTTTCTATTTATCTTTAGCTTTTCAGTTCCACTGCGAAATATCAACAGCCGGAAACATAACTCTAGAAAATAGTTCCGCAAACTTTGGTTCCTACGTTTAATGCTGCATCCGTGTAAATTACATGTGATTTTAATCCCCTTTCCTTCTTTTTCCCCTTTGTTATTGTTGATTCTTCACAAATTAAGAATATATGCTTATTTAAATTTGCTGTTAAATAGTATGACTACACAGTTTAAATAGTTTATATAGTTAAAAAACACTAACTTTTGTCATTATTTTCTGAGGTTAAAGTTAGTCATTTATGCTGATATTCGTCTCATCAATTGCGCTAAAAGTGTTAGACGTTTTACATTTTTTTATAGTGTATTATTTAATTTTCTGATTCGATTTGCTATTGATTGTAACATGAAGTATCTCCATAAGACACGTGTGTAAAACGTCTACTGTCATAATTATTACATACATATTCTGTTGTTGTTGTTGTTGTTGTTTTATTTGTCGTTGTTGTTATTATTATATTATTTGTTATTGTTGTTGTTGTTGTTGTTGTTGTTGTTGGTGGTGGTGGTGGTACCATTCAAGGGAGTTTTTCCTCCCCACAGTCACCTCAGATTTGAGGTTGGGGATAAATACAAACACATTTAAATATATTTAATATTAATCTTGAATTTTGTATTATATTAATCTTAATATTATAATATAATAACATATTAGTACATATAATTACTATTATATTAATAACTTCTTTATAATAACCTTTTGTTCTATGTTTATGTTCTGTAAAGCTGCTTTGAGACAATGTTTAAATTTGAATAAAAGAAAATAATTTGAACCCATTTTCGAGCCAATAATTTTGAAGTTTTGAACTTTCTAATAAAATGTGTATTAGCTTTGATACATTTCTACGTCACTTATAATTTAATTGTGTTTTTTTCTTAAGCTTACATTAGGTTAATTGTGACATGATTATTATTGTCCACTAGGCGGCGTTGGCTTTTATTCATGAGCTCTAAACCGAAAGCGCGCCGAGGAAGAAGAAAGAAGTGGACGCGGGAATTTGTTTTGACAACTGTTAGCTAGTTAGCTAGTTAGCGTGTCGTTCTTTACGATTTATTGGGTCTTGAAAAAGAAAAAAAATACATTAATATTTTAAAAGTCTCATTTATAAACAAGGAAATGTTAACTTTGAGAATTTTCCAAACTGAGCCAGCTTGTCAGCTAATGCTAGCTAGCTAGCTAACAACTCTTGAAATCAATGAGTATTCGTTGCTTGGCTAAGCTAAGCTAAGCTCAGCCCATAAGCCTGTGGAGATTTTGTGGAGAAAAGTCAAGAATAACCTACAGAATAAACCCCACCGGCGGTGACGCTTTTTTTGTTTATACAATGGAGCGAAAGATGACGAATTTGGTCAGTAGCTAAATGTTGGTAGGAAAATTGCTAAGTGTTTATCTGTGGTGCTAAAAACATTAGCTTTATAACTGATATTGATGTAAATAAACCAGACTAGTTCATACAAATCCGTGTACAACATGTATGATAGCGTGATACTTGATGATAAGATTAGTATAGATAAAGTTTATTCATATTTTTCAGTAAACTCACGTTATCTTATTTAACTGCCTTCTTTAATGTTCTTGTAGGGAAGAGCGAAAAAGAAACTTCGTTACTTTCAGTCAGATGAAAGGTCAGTGCTAAACATTTATTTAGCAAAACATGGTGAATTAATTTGTCTTCTCAAAGGAGTAAATCAAAACTTGTTTGTGTGTGTGTGTGTGTGTGTGTGTGTGTGTGTGTGTGTGTGTGTGTGTGTTGTCTTTCCCCAGCACTCCATGTCATCTGAAGATTAAAGATGTCTTCAGTATGAAAGACCTTGATAATATTTTTGATGATTTAGGTAAGTTTTTTTTTTCTTCCTTTTTTTCTGAGGAATATTTCAGTTTTCGCCTTTTTTAATCGCATTAACACTTGCATGCAGGGATGGCGTGGGTGTGTAAGAAGAAACAAACTTTAATCCCTCGCTTTTTAAATATATTGCCAGATTATATGCTGTTGTCTATATGTGGGTCACAATGGATCATTTTCTGGAACATATTCAATTCCGATCGCCTTTAATCTAATACTGAATATATCCCAATATATCATCTGTCACTGACTATGTACAAACTTTGTTGTCCTGTAGATTCTGCTCCAGGGACGCCCCTGCTCTCGCCGCTGCCCAAGAGCCCGGGGTTAGAAGAGCAAAATAAACGAAGCCATTCGAAGCCATTCACACCTTTCAGAAGGGAGATCAGTCCCCTCAAGGTGTGTTGGGTTTTATTTGCTGAAATTCATTACTCAGAAATATACATATCTCATTACTGTGGGGAATAAAAAAAAAAGAATAAACACCCCATATGGTCCAGATAGGCATGAATAATATAGTCAGCTTATTACAGACATTTGTAAATCTTAGCTAAGGGGGTGTGCAAGGGACGACATCCTGTACATTCATTGCAGATATGATTGTGTCTAGAATCTTATCAGAGATCTTACCTTGTCATCGCAGGTTGTTAGGATTTATCATTTAGTTAAGGTGATAACCAGTGATTGGAATACGAATAATGTGATTAATTCACAGAAGCCACTATTGTCTTTGTGCGCTATTATCAATCAGGATAAGAACGGATTTATGTGCAAATCGTATGCATGTGCGTTCACTCACGAAATGATACTTTACACGGATTACTGCACTTTTATATCTCTAATATACTTTTGTGTTTAAATTGCTTTTTTTAATAGTGTTTAGAAGGTGCCCTTATCCACAGGGACTTAAAGAAGTCTCATCTTTCATTCTTATCCCTAGGGTTCAGATGATTTGGTAGCCGAAGCTGACATTCAGGTGGACCATTTAAACGATAAAGGTAATAGCATTTTTTTACACAGCGTGTAAGGCTGCAGTTTGTATTTGTCTGTTTCAAATGGCTTTCGCTTGTGTACTTATTTTTCTGTACGTGTCTATCAGGAAGTCCACTTGAAGAAATTGCTCCTATTAAGACCTCCAGTCCGATCGAGCTGTTGGCAGTCGAACATATTGCAGATGATGCAGAAAAGCCTGAAACCTCTCCACTGCTATTTGGAATTGAGGATGAGGAGCCAGTTGACTTTAGAAAACCACTAATGAATCAGAGATCAGAATCTCCAAAGGACTTTCCATATAGGTGAGAATATCAGAATTGGATTTTTTGCTAAATGTTATTGATTAAAAAAAAAAAGTCTATTATGTTTTAAATTGTGAAACATTTTTACAGGGACAAGGAATTATTGGAGTCTCCTCCAGCGCAGCTAAAGTTTGGAAAGCCCACAGAACAGAACGATCCTGTAACAAGGTTAGATAATTGAGTGTAGATTCCTGGATTTACTTATCTGTGCATTCAAGTCTTCACTACTTCTTTCTTTCTGTTCAGCACAACACCACAAAAAGCACCAGAAGCACCAGATCAAGTTTGCAAGACCTCAGCTACGGAACCTGAGTCGCAAACGTGAGAGCTGAATTTTGCAGAAATATTTAGTAAACAAATTAGCAACGGTGTGCAACAGATATTTAATAAACCTGCTTTCTCACAATGATATTTTTGTTGTTGTTGTTATCAGGGATAGACACACAAGTTTATCTACCATAGTTTTGATTCAAAAGCATCAGCCTGAACCTCTTCCAGAGAGGCAACCTAACAAGCAGACACAGGAAGTGGCTGTGGAAGTTGGGCTTAAACAGTCGCTGTTCCAGAAAAAGCTTCGAAATTCATTACAACCTAAAGCTTCAGCGTGAGTCAGTTTTTTGTTTACAGTTTGCGATATAATGTACCATGCACTAAAACGATTAAACTACAAAGATAAACGTTCACTGCAACACGAATAATACAACATTGGTATGATTTTAACAGTGCTGTATCTCTTCTTTTTGTCAGGAAGCTCTTCTTTTTATCAGAACAAACAGTTTGCTTCAGAATACACCCTAAATATAAATGGCAGAGAAGTCAATTGTGTGAATGTGTATTGATTCCCTTTTATCTCCGCCATTCTCTCCACACCTCAGATCAGTTTCTCGTTCATTTTCCCGCTTGGAAGATGATGTGCTGATGTAGTGCCCTCACTTTTACTGCAGTTTCTACCTTATGTAGTTCTCTGTGATGTATAACAGGGGTTACTGTATAGTAAACATAGCTGTAGAGTGTTTTGTAGACACTTTATTTTTTGACATTCCCTGAGCTTGAAACTTGATTAAATTCCCTTTCATTATTAGTTTCAGGAAGCAGGAAACTGTGAAACAACCAGCTCGCGCTCCTTCACCACACGTTCAAGAGGAAGACTTCGTGATTCTAGAAGACGACAGTCCCATTCGCTTCACAATTCCCAGGAAGGCTGAGATTAAAGAAAAACCTGCACCGGAGAATAGGTCTGTGGAGCCGCATGCGAAAGGGAAAGCTTCTTCAAAGGAGACCAAAGAAGCTGAGAAGCTTGAAGATGGACCCAAAAAGAAAAGAAGGGCAGAGTGTGGAAGGTCTAGTGATTTTTCCACTAAAGACCTCATGGTTCAGTCAGAGAGGGAGGACAATGTCCACAATGATGTGGGAGGCGGAGAAGAGATCTGTCTTTCTCCAGACACCAATCAAGATGCTGAGATACCTGGTGCTACACCAGTTGGTAAGGACAGCTACAGTGAGAGTCTGAAACAGAGCAAAACTGATTAGTTTGGTTTGGATTTAATTTATACTGCATATAATTAAACCAGCAAAAATAGGATATATATAAATAAGCTATGCAGAAGAAGGCAAATATGTGTGTTTAATAGCAAGGTTTTTGTTTCTTACCTTTTTTTTTACAGTAACGGGTAAAAAGTTACCAAAAGGCAAATCATCCAAGACTGAACAGCAATGCAGCAAAGATGGTAATGATGTTTGTGCCAAAAGTCCAGCTGAAAAGCCTAAAGCCAAAACGAAGAAATCGGCGAAATTGGTTGCTAATACTAATACGGAGGAAGAAGAACCTGTGTCAAGTGTGAAGACAAAACCCACCAAAATAAAATCTGCCATTAGGGCAGGTGTGTACGAGTCGACAGGTTTAATCTCTGCAAAACCTAAGAAGCCAGATGAAGGCAAGAGCGTGATAAAAAATAAGAAACGGGTTAAAGGGCGGAATCCCGAGGTGCAAGATGAAACTGAATCAACACCGGACCCTGTTGTGCAACCGGAGGTTCAGGGTACGAGTACAGGTACGGCAATAAGTATGATAAAAGTTTGAAACCCTTTGTTTAAAACAGTTTTCATTTTCAGAACTGTATTGTATTCTGTACATTCTGTTTACATCTTGTTTTATTTCTTAACTAATTATGGCTCTTTTTTTTTTTTTAGTTTATATACCAGCTAAAAAAGCAAAAGAGCTTTCATGTAAACAGGCTGCTATAAAGAAGCCACGAAATGTAAAGAAGACAGAGAAAACTAATGAAATCAAGGAGCTTGTGTTTGAGCCTGATGTTTCTGCAGAAGCTTCAGTAAGCAGCAAGAGAAAGAGAAAACCACCTGGAGAATGGTGGCTCACACAACATGAGGAAAACATCACGCAGGAGCAGCAAGAGGAAGTTCAGTCTTCAGTTCATGTCAAATCCAGACGGAAAGCCCAAAAGAAAGCTCCAGTATTTACAGACTCGCCCGAGCAAGAGTTATCAACAACTTCGCAGGAAGTCCAGAACAAGCCTGTTGCTGTTCAAAAACTGCCCAAAAAGGTGGCAAAATCTCAGTCTATATCTGCTGGTTCTCGGAAAAGTCCTAAATCAGCAGGTGGCAGACGGAAAGCAAAGTCAGGAGCTCAGGAAAGGCGTGAAATGAGACAAGCTCTGCCGGTTGAAGAAGAAGCAAGTGATCATGAGGGTTCAGGGCAGCTCAGTCCGGTGTTATGTAGTACACTTCCCAGACAGCGCAGTGTTACTCCAGGTAAATACACTGATTTTTTTTTATATATATATTATTAATCTCAAAATTTATTCCGGGGAATTCTTAAAGCCGAACACAGTCTAGACAATTTTAGCGCCTAATTTGGAAGATCTGCTTCAACCCGTCCCAACCTCTGTGACCACTTGAGAAGTTTGAGTGGTTCAGTGATATGATTTTATCTTTATTTATGAATTAACATTTATAAACATGCATTGACTATTACCTTACAGGAGATAAAAGGGTGTTTGATAAGATCTACACACGGGAAGGTCAGAGTGGATCAGCTCAGAAATGTTCTCAGATGCTACTTGACGAGGTGAAAAGTGTTCCTGTAAAACGTCAGAGAACATCACCACAGAACTGGTGGGAGGTCCCACAGTCTCAGGAACCTGCTGAGAGCTCTCTGTCTCCACGAATTTCTTCTTCACGAACATCTAGACCAGAGATGGGACCTCCACGGAGTGAGTTTTCTCACATGGCCAGTTTGCAAAAGACACTGGGTCGTGGCCAGAAAAAAAACAAAATGAACATGATTAACACTCCCAAGACAGTCAAGAGATCGTTGGCCACATTTGATGCCCTATATGATACAGGGAATCCGGGCCCCTCTACAGAGAGAGGACGTGGAGCGAGGCACAAGGGCCGCAGGAACTTGCTACACTCTCTGGAGGATCAGTCAGAGCAGTCGAGTGAGAACGTACACAACGACTGTCAGCAGCAGGCGAGCAGCCACGCTACCTTTGACGTGTGTGTGAGTGGTGTTGTCTCAGAGTCCAGTGCTGATTGGAGGAAAAGTTATCCTCAAGCATCAAGTGGATCTAACAGAGCATCTGATTAGTAAGTTACCTTTAAACAAACATATACAGCAGTATTAATTAGTCTGTAATGAGATTCATCTGATCTCCTTTTTCCTTTTGTGACTTAGTGACATTGCTTTCAAAAGTGGTCCTTCATCACTAATTGAGCTGGAACGGTATGAAGAGCTTGAGGATGCTGGTAAGTGGTAGATAATTAGCCTCAATATATTTTGCTAATTAGAGGTGTTTTTCCAACTGGGGTATTGGGGGGGGGGGGTAGTTTGCATCACATCTGCCATCCTTTACACATGTTGTGTAGGAACATCAGATCATGCTGTAACGTACACTAAACTGGTCGGCTTTTTCAACTATTTATTTTGCTTTAATTTCAGAATTGCCATCATCTAGAATAATTCCTCAAACGCGATTCACACCACGTGTTCTGTCCGAATGTGATCTGTGTGGCCCTCCACTGAAGCCCATTGTTCTCGATAACGAAGACTGGGATAACCTCGGCATTTGGCTCACTCACATCTGGCCAAACACCTCAAAGGGTAAATTCTCATTATTGAGAGCTATTATTGTCGCATAGTAACTAAATTGATTTATGTGCTTATATTAACATAAGTATCTATTTACTGTCTATTACTAGACAGTAAAGGCATCAGCCCAGATGACTTCCATTGGCACTCTCATGCCGGACGAGCCATGGGTCATATGGTCGACCTTCAAAGCAACACCTTCTCAACTGGCAAGATTTTACTGGGCTCGTATATGAAGAAACCTGCTCAGATTGATCATGATGCAGTTATTGTGAGTGGTGTGTGTGTCTAAATGACACAGTATTTTGTTAATATTCACAAAGAGGTGATTACACTTTCCATCAGATATAAAAATGTTTGGGCTTTTTTTCCCTTTAGGTATTTCACGTAGCATCAAGTTGCGTGAAGGTGGAAATCGATGGCGTTAAAGAGATCCACAATTCAGGACAAACATTTATGACAGCTTGTGGTAAAAAATTTTATATATATATAATGTATTTGGTTTGTTCAGCCCATTTTTGTTGATAGGTTTTTTAATATTCTTCTCACGTCTCTTTACTAGGGCAATCCTACAGTATTCACAACATGTGCCAGGAGCCTGCGGTTTTGTGGTATAACAGGATGTTTCCAAATCACACAGTGAACTGACATGGCAAGAAGCATGACTGCAGGAAATCATGTCCTTTGATACAAGTGTCCTATGGATATGATGAGCCTAAAATATCGATGTTGTAACTTGATGTAAATATATTGTTGTATTTTTAAAGTCATGCGGATTTGAAAAAGCCTAACGGGCTCATTGTTTGCCTTTAAACGGACAGTTTTTTAATGTATATAAGACTTGTAGCACCATTACAGATGGTATAAGGAAAGACAGTATGATTCTCATTGTTAAACTTGTTATTTAAAGCACCGCATCCTGTTTTTACTATAAGACAAATTTTGATGCAATTGTCAAATAAATGAATTTGTCAGCAGGGGGCATTGTATCATAATGCATGTCTCCCTCAGTCCTTGGTTGGAGAAAAAAAATTCTGAACGTCGGCAAACATACGCTAGAGGAATCCTGATTACCTTCAGCATCAGTATTTGAAGTGAACCTCACCCACGTCTTGGGCGTTGAGCACATGAACGTTATTATTGTTCAATTCTAACAATGCACCAGTGATGAATCTGCATAGAAATGTGTTCTATTAGAAATGATTGAGCCGCCACGACCGCTTGCAAACTGTCCACTGAACCAATGTGGGATTCACCTGGGATCATGCTTCAGTTGCAACATTTCACATGCGGAAATCATCATCTCATCATTATAATCACCTCGGTGCACGTACAAGAAGTCTTGGTCGAGATGTAGGATGCATTTTCTGCAATTTGCATTTGTTACTAATACAGATGTGTTTCAGAGGCTTCACTCTACTATGCACAGAGTCAGTCAGTCCTGTTATGGTCATGTTATGGTCATGTTTAGCTGAATTTAGCACTTTGTTTATGCTGACATTAAGCCTGCTTATAGAGATTATGTGTGCTGCTCAAAAGTCTGAAGACTAACGTTGTTGAAAAGGCTTCAGACTCAGAAATTGACAGTTACAGAGATGTGATCATAACGACACATTATTGGATTTAAAGTCAGCAAAATATCAATCAGCATTAATTAGATATCTTAATCACCTGCCCATCCCTTCACCCACCCATGATGTCTTTCACATGTGAGCCACGGAGCACGTGACCTGCCGCTACTTTATGTTTTACTAGAAATTCTTTAAAAAAAAAAAAAAAAAATCAAAGGATTAAACAATTCATTGAGTCCTGGTATTGAGACATAATCACTCGGGTGATTTCATTTACATTTACATTTACAGCATTTGGCAGACGCCCTTATCCAGAGCGACGTACATAAGTGCTTAAATCTCTAACATTGAATACATTAATGCTGGTTCACTAGGTTACATACTTAAGATACCATGAGTTTAAAACATTTGTTCAAAGTTACAATGAAAAAGTGTCAAAGTTTTTTTTTGTGTGTGCAAAAGATACGGAAAGAAGTGCTATAGAAGTTCTATTTATTCAGAGCTACATTTAATCTTGTAGAATGTCTGTAAAGTTAGCTCCTCTTATCATGTGGGTCTGTCCCTTCCCATCTTTCATTGCAGATTGTCATGTTACCAAGCAAGCACAAAGCCTTCTGTCCTCAGGACTGTCCTGTACTGGAAAACCTAAAAGTAACAGTTTTGTTGCTTTCAATCAAGATTCTTCTTTCAAAAAATATTACATCCGTGTTTCCTCGTAAAACAAATGAAAAAAAAATATATCGACAGTTACCACTTTTTTCCCCACTGTACATTTTGCATGTCCTTGTGTAAGATATTGCTTTATTTATTAAAGATATTGCTTTATTGCTTCCTGAAATTCTCACATATTAGAATGATCACATTTATATCAGTCAGACCAAATGAATTCACACCAATCAGAACTGAGAATTGAACAGTGTTGTGTTGTAATCTGAAGTAACAGACTTTCCACCTTTTTGTTGAAAGGTTTTCTGTAAATTCTAATGAAGTTTAAAGTCCTAAGCAATTCTTTCACACACTGTTTCACATTCCGACGTTCCAACATTTACCGGGTCGAGTAACATGGATCTGAATATCATCAGTAGACTGTTTCCTTCATGTCTTCCCTTTAATCCCAAAGCCTTTCTGGGTTTTATAGACAGCAACTAAAGCATAGAAAAGATCAGAGCAGAAGAACAAGAGGATGAATCTGTTCTTTAAAGTGAGTGCCAACTGGCTGCATGGAGTCAGGACTCGAATGAGCGTTGATTTTTCTGCAAAATCTATGAGTTTCAGTTTCCTGTCAGTCTAGATAAAGCTGAGGCAGATAAAAAAAACCTTTAACCCCCATTTGTTAACTCTAACCTTGGACTACTCCAAAGGTTAAAAAACAAAAAAGGTGACCTTTCTGGGCCTATATACAAATACCTGCAGCTATTGTCCTCATGTGTCTCTTGGCCTTTACGCTCAGCTAAACATATGTGTTTTAAAAACAGTTAAACTAGAACAAAATTTTAGGGAAAATAATTTCCTGACGTAAACAAAACCAGCAAATCAAGTGTTTTTTTTTTTTTTTGAAGTACACAAAAGCAGCGTAATGATTTAAATTACAGGCTCCTGGCAGCACTGATTAGTGCGTTCTCTCATTTTTAGAGAATGTAGCAGGCGGGAGTTCAGCGTAGATGAAGGCGATGGGAGCGGGAGATGAGAAATCGACTCGCTTAGTTTACTCAAGAAGAGGCTCCACATTTTTATCCTCCCCGATACTTTTCACTCATGTCTTTGTCAGATCAAACCCAGGTATTTAGGCACTAAGTGAACATCCTGAGCTGAAAATAGTTACACTGAAGTTTGGGGTAAACGCTTCAGTTTTCAGCTGTGTTAGAAAAATGACAATTTCACAACATGTTAACATATTAAATGTGTCATGGTTTCTTTAGGTTTGTGACCAGCAAAACAGAAACATTGCCATGATTAAACTTAATAAAGAATAGTTCAATGTGAGGCAGGTAAGAGTTCTACACCCGCTGGCCAGAAGTTTATGGACACTTGACAGTCAACCCCTTTATGTACAGTATTTGGATTCCAGATTTTGTTCTAAACTCAGTGATAACGTAGTACTGCTGGCAAGACCATCCATTTCCACCAGATGTTGGAGTATAGCAGGACATTCAGGTTCTTTCCCTCAAACTTTAACACACTACAGTATGTCTTCACAGAGCTTGATTTGTGTCCTACAGCATACAAAGACATTGTATGCAATTATTTGTTGTAACAGTTTGGGAAAGAACCGAATCGTGTGTGTGATGGTCAAAGGTGCACAAACTTTGTCCATGCGGTCTGTCATTTTGACAATTTAAAAAAATTGCAGATCTGAAGTTCCATATGTCAGGTAACAAAAAATGTTATATTGGTTACAGCGAACTTGTTTAGAATGATCTGTGGGTTTGCTGTAATCTGTTAAAAAATGTTTTTTTTAAGTACATGACAATTAACATTTAATAAGTTTGGCTTTTTTGTAAACAGCTGAAATTTGAACTGTAATGTAGACTGCTTTTATATGTAAGTTTTGTACTTTAGACATTTCTATTCTATTTTATGAAAAAATCTCTTTTCATGAGTTTTATGACATAACAGGAAAGTAAAAGTTTAATTTTTTCATTCATGGTCAGGAAGCATTTTATCCTGTTCAGGATTGTTGTGGATCCGGAGTCTATTCTAGAGCTGCGTCATACGGTATGAATCATTTCAAAATTCTCCAAATGACTCTCTTCATTTTAACAGAAACTTTGAAGGTCAAAATGAAATGTAGAGGACTGAGAAGTAAACAAATCTTTTTTTGTTGTTGTTTTACTTGTAAGTGTACTTGAGTAAGAATATTTAATTTCCGTAATACTCGCATGAAGTACAGATCTTTCAAAAAGTAGTAGTTATATACAGTAAAGCGTTAGAGTTACACCAGGAATTGTCCACCGCTGCTGAAAAACCGACAGCTCGGAAAAGCCTATTAGTATACAAGGCTTCAGCATCAGTTTTGATCTTATCTGCCAATTTTGTTTTTTAAGTGCAGTTGATAGGCTGAATTTTTTTGTCACTGAATTATAAAAGGAAATGATGTTAGAAATTATTATAGAAATTTTAGATCTTCAACTTACTGCTCTCAGTTTGAGAATTTACTAATGGCGTAAGTTTGATTTTGACATTGGTGGGGACATAATTTATTTGACATTGGTGGGGACAACATTCCCTGTATTTTGTGCATAAAACTGTTGTTATAAGAATACTTCCTTACTCACATACCGGTAACCTGCATAAACACGTTGCATATTGCATCATACAACGGAATATAGCTGCAGCCGACCTCAACACATTAGCGAGAAAGACAAAGCCAATCAAACAGCGATGTGGGTTAGAGAGGCGGGACTCAAAAAAGGCAAAGGCCAATTATTTTAGAGAGCTGAGTTACAGAAGCGGGATTCTTTGCAGGGGGTAGATCTGTTAAACCCACTAGTTGCACTATTTTTTTACAGAACGCCATTGTAAAATATTTTTCAACTTATTTAATGATTCCTGGATAAATGTTAAATGAAATCAGTAAAAAAGCACAAGACACAGACGGACATCATATATCATATATAGGCTTGGTCGAATTATTGCTAGGGACAATTGAGTGTTCCCTGGATATTGGTAGGGACATGTCCCTACCGTCCCTACCCAAATCGACACCCTTGGAATTTACTGAAAATGTGTTTGGCTCTCGGGCTATAAATTCCTGCCTTAGTTTTTGCAAAGCAGTAGCACTTTGGCTTCTCCAAGTGTAAATGTTATCATGCAGAACTCACCTTGACCAATATGTTTTTATGAGTTCCCTTTATTGTTTACCTTCACCCTTCGGGCCCAGCCTGCAGCAGCCTCGTCTGTCAGCCTGTCCAGAACTCATTAAAAACACATTAGCCATGTAAGGAGTTATATTTTCAATATGATCTTCACTTATACGTCAGATGTAAACAACGCAGCTTTGAACAAACGAAGGAAACGATCAGGCCCGTAATGTAAATGGAGTTTATTTGTTCCAATGCTTAAAGCTTATCAAAGCTGTGGTGAGAACTGCAAAGGAAATCTGTTTCTCACATTAATAAATGACACTCGAGCATTCAGCCCGCCTTTAAAGGCTCGATATTCTTTAGTATTTTACCACAATCGAAAATCTTATACAGTTTTTGTAACACTCTGTTAGCTGTTACGAGGTTATAGAGGTTGTACGTGCTGGTAATAAGGTACGAGATTAACAATAGAAAAGCTCCTTTTTTAAACAGCGTTTTCTTTCCAGGAATGTTTAATTAGGCAGAAAGTTCAGAAGGTGCAAAGAACATGGCTGTAGGCTAATTAAATCTGAGTTATATTAGCCTCATATGATGTTTTACATTTGCTGGAATTAGCCCTTAGTTTGGTAAAATGTTGTTTATCACATAATAAATGACAGGTTTCGTGAATTATGAAAATTATACATTTAGGACTGCCGTAAATGAGCAATGCAATATGGCTCCTATATCCCAAGGCACTGAAGCAAACATCCCCTTTGCTGCTCGGTCTAATTAAAACTGCAAACTGCAGTGAGCGTGGTTGAAAAATTTCCTCGATTGTTTGGGCCGAATGCTTTTCTTCAGGACTTTGACAGGATTTCTAAGAAGAGTGAAAGAATACTAGATCCATTTGTCAAACCAAAGGAACTTGTATTATTTTGCCAGAATGCCATATTGAAAATATAAATGAAGCAAGGATTTGCGTTCGAATGTGCAAAATAAACGTTTAATAAATCCATTCGAATGTGCAAAATAAACGTTTTTGTCTAGGTACGATCGTCCGAAACGTGTTCTTCCATGCTCCTCACTGTTCTATTATTTACGCAGTACTGGAGGTGATGCTCCTGAAGGAAAGTGACTTTCTGGGCTAATCTCTGTTTTTTCCAAGGCTCCGGTGACAATCGATTTCCTATAGCTGTCAGCTACAAGCTGCTGCTCAGAACCGGTGTGAACGTCACGCTCGCGCTCGCTCGTTAACGGAAAACGGAAACAGGCATCGCATGTCAGAATCTCTCTGAGCCGGTAACATTTCTTTTTTTCAGTAATCTCTCCTGATAAATTGTTTTCATGGCCCGTTTAGATAGCTTGTGTGTTTGATCCCGGGTGAGTACTTAGAGCCTGATAATGGGCACTTGAGATTTGTTCAGTCCCTTGTGTGTCGCGACGTGCTGGGGGTGATGAGCCGTCTGACTCGAGCTGTCACATTCATTTGTAACGCTCCAACTGTGGGTCCTGGGAACTTGGCGGACAAATGTACTATCCGCTTTGCCTGCTTCAGTAACTCCATCAAAAGAGGCGTCAGCTGTGATGTATGCCTAGCCACAGGGGGAGCTCAGAAATGAGCATGTGTACGGCGGATCCTCAGGTGTGAAGAAGGCAGGTCCGGAATGTACAAACACTCACTTATGGATCGGAGTCGTCTTTGGAAACGTCCTTTAGTTTTGTTGTTCATGTAGAACCCAACCATCTTTGGACCAAATCCATTTTTGCACCAGCGTACAGCATCGGATGGCTGTTTTCTCATTCGAGTTGTTTTCTACAGAGAAGATTGGATTTCAGAGTGAAATGATGAAACATATACTGTAGTTTTTCATCAGTCACATGCAGAAAAAAATACCACACTGGAAAGCATCGTATTTTGCTATGTAGCTTGTCTTGAGCTTATTCTGTTCATAAAATAATTCTTTCGTTTATTTCCACCTGAGTATGAGCTGAGAGCACAAATTCATTCTTCAACAGCACTCTGACTGGAAATATACATGCACAAATGACCGGAATATAGAGCTTCACTGATTGACCGAAGGAACGGTTTTCTTTAATCAAAACTTTTAATTCATTCATTTAATCTTAACCCCTGTATAACAAACTGTGATATCCAAGGTGGCACATGTTTCCTCTTGTTAAGCCAACCTGTAGATTTATTTCCAAATGCCACATGTCTCATGATAGAGCAGTTCTACATGATCTGCCAGATGCATTGCTCATTATAAAGCCAGAGTCACAATCTGACCTGGCATCCAGCAGGAGCTTATTTATAGAACTGTTTTTCTCACCACCTCTGAAACCTGGGTATACATTTAGTATTGTGAATCATTACAGTTATTTTATTTTTTTCATACATTTGTTGTCCATATAATAAGACATCATGACATATACTGTATATTCGGCACTGTTGCTGTAAGATATCATAACAATCGCATTATTAAGATGTGTGTAAAACAAGCACAAGACCAACATAACACTGCCTTCACAATGAAAATGAGTTTTCTCCATGTGGCTGACAGACTGGTCACTAATACGCATTCCTGATTTAATTATGTTCCTGCTAGTTAATAACTGATGCGCCGGATATCTTTTGTCTTGTCGTAAACCCATTTAGCAATGTGGTCAAATACGGCTAATATTGTTGTATCCTGATCTGTAAAGGAGCTAGCAAATCTATTTCCCTATAATACCTATAGATTATTTAGTCCATCGTTACATCATCGTAATTTGTGAAAAATTCTCAGCTAAGTTGGTGACTTATTAAGTGACTGATCAAATCGTATCGTAGCAGATTCAATATTATCATCGAATATCAGAATGTTGCCTTGTGAGTCATGTGGAAGACTGAAGATTGTGTGAACTTTGGTTCAATCAGCTGTTAATTATTTCTCTTATTTGTTTTGTTATCTAATAAAGATCTTAATTTAAGACATGCTAGTTACTTTATTAGCCATTTATTCCATATGATGTAGAAAAATACTGAAGTTATGGTTTGTTCCTGTTATATAATGGATTAAGTCATAACAGTTAAAGGAACCTTGATCTCTTCGTATCACTTCGTATCTTTAAGTAATCAGAGGCAATGGGATTATCACTTAATGAAAGACTCTTCCTGACATATTGGCTCTTGTTATTGAAGAAGCCATGATCCTTATGGGAAACAGTGATCTGATTCCCCCAAACACAGCCCGATATCTACGCTGATCTGAATTTATAATGATGAAATGTCATGAAACCTCTGAGTCAGAAGGCCACTGATCTATTGATGCATAAGTGCTTAGAAAGCTTCCTTACCGAAGACGTCCGTGTATATCCGGTGATGCAATCTCTGACTTTTATTTCCTCTGATATTTAATTTGTCCCTTGTCTCATTTAATTCTACTGACGAGTTCAATCAAGGTTTCTAATTAACACACTTTCAAAGGAACTAATTAAAAGGAGATCGAATGTACAGGTAAAGACTGATGATTATAAAGTCCACAAAAAGACATGTACCGGAGGGATTAAACCTTTTTAAATCTGCTTCTAGACATCCGTAACTACATCAACCTTTTTTAATGGAGTCTTTTGTAACTAGAGAAAAGTAAGCCTGAGAAGTAAAACTACAGTTGCTAGGAGATTACTGACAAGCCATTTGTCTTTGCTCTTTCTGTCAAAACTCCTTCTAAAGGAAATGGACAGAACTGAAGAGCTCTGTTTGGTCTGGATATGGAGCTGATTTATGGGGAGAAGAAATGAACTGGATTTGCAAGCAGTGTTGTGTATCACTGTCTGTTTTCTATGAAGACTGGAACCTCAGGTTCTAAGGTTTGACATAATCTGAGATGCTTTTCAGCTCATGGATGTAAAGAGTGGTTATTTGAGTTACCAGAGCCTTTCATTCAGCTCCTTTTCTGACGTCTTTCCTCAGCAAGATGCTTTGGCCTGCAGAATTGCTGCTCACTAGAGGAGTTTTTTGTTCTTTGCACTATTCTGTGTAGATACTCTCGTATGTGAAAATCCCGAGAGATTAGCAGTTCCTGAAATACCCTGAAGGGTCAGTCTGACACTAGCAACACTGCCAGTCTCTGAGATCGCATCTTTAACCAATCTTTCATATGAACATTAATCAAAGCTCTTCTGTCCTGTGTTTGCATGATTGTCGCATATGTTGCTTTCACATGATCAGCTGACTGGATTATTGTATAAATGTAATAAAGTCTAATAAAGAGGATAGCAAGCTTTAAGCTTCCACATACTGAAATGACTCTGTATGTACAGTAAGCTTATGGTCTTTTTTGTTGTTAAAGGCAGTGTCTATTTGTTGTATTATTCTCTTCTTTTATGCGTGTGCCATAAGCAAGCGGTCGATTTTTATTGTCGAAGTGGCTAAATTTGGCATGCTGGCTGGGTGCCATGTTCCTAATGCATTCAGCAGTCGATCCTGGAGCCTCTCAGACCTTAAACGGCACGTCCGATATCCTGTGCTCTTTGTGATCAAGCAGGCAATTAACGTAAAAGCTTCAGGGAACTTCTCACTGCAGCGAAAGTGACATCTTGCAGCGCAATATGGAACACAGCCCATTATTGTGTTGAACAAGAGCCATGGGGCTTTTAAAGTGGACTTGACTAAGTTGATGAAAAGTAATGTGTGTGAGGTGACCGAGCCTCAGGTGGTACCTCTGCTGTACTTGGACGTGTGATAAGAGCTGTGATCCACTCTCCGCTAGTCTGGGATGTACGGCATCTTTATGCTTCGCTCATCAAATACTTCAGTCGTAGCCTTGTTCCAGAGAAGAGAATAGTTGTTTTATCTGTGCTTAAGTTCGGCCATTAGTCTGGCGGCTCAGTTTCCAAGAATAACACTCCAAAATCCTGTCTAGTTCCTAAAAAGCGAGGGATTCACAGCTGGGTAGCCGACAAGCACATGCATTTTGTCAAGCTAACAAGACAGAAAAGATAAAACGCGACCTGACGCGGCATCGCCTTTACCTAAATCTTCCTGACCCACACAAGCTGGTGTTTGCCTACGATGTGGTCACAGCAAGAGATGAATCAATACACACTGTTCATCATCTATAATGCATGCAACCGAGGCCACCGCGGTTTCTTGATGAAATAGCACATCTGGAATTATTGCTGATAAAGGAAACACAAAGCTATAAATATTACCACCATGTCATATTCAGAGAACTAAATTTAGCTCCAGCAGCTTCAGCACAGCATGTATCTGAAAATATCAGCATATTACTCAGCGTAATCCAGCAGCAGCGATGTTATCAGGTTTCAGACGAGAGTGGAAAGAAGGGAGATAAACAGTCTGCCGGAGCAGACGGGACGTAGGATGAAATGAATGAAACATGTGCCCTGGGTGATTTTCTTGCCCAGATTTCTACTTAACACCTTCCAAATGAATGTGTTGATTGTGGATCACGTTCCTGTCTGTACTGAACTAAAGAAGCGCTGTAGTTGTTGGCCTTTTGTTCTGATCTGAAACAGTCTCTGATATAGAATTACAGAATAAATCTTTAGCATGATTTTTTAGTGAGAGGTGGAGATTTTAGGGTCGAAACAAATACAGACTGTTTAGTTTTTCTCTCTCTTTTTACACTTGCAAGAGTCGGCTTGATTTCCTGTCGGGGATTTTAATTTAATTAGAATGCCAACAGTTACAACTGTTATAGCTGATGTTTTCGAAGTCACATAACACGACACATGACACCTGACGCTTTCGCCAAGTTGAACCAGAGGGACTCTATACAGACTCTATATAAAACCAGTATTAACCTTTTACATTATTTTTCTGTGAACATTTTGGGATACGTTTTTTAAGTTTTCTCAAGAATACAAACAGTCTTGTCAGGTTCGGTACGGTCCATTACAATCCCCCGGTCTCCTTCACTAACTGATTTTAGATAACATGTAGAGAAGAAACTGTCCTGTTCTGATATACTGTAGATGTCCATAAAGGGTGAACCTACCCTGAAGGAGAGTACGCCACGTTCCAGACACTGAGTCTGACAGCCAATAGTCTCTTTTCACTCCTGTTACCGTACAGCATTGAGGAAACAACTAAGAAAAAAGTGCATTTTAAATTCCCAATCTATAAAGTAGATCACTGACTCCTCAGAGCATTTAAATAACATTACATATCTGAGGTCAGACAAAATAAAAGCCCTTAAAAATTTTGGTCCTTTTGCTTGAATGTAGAAAGCTTTTTACCGATAATTTTACACGGCTGACAAGAGCGGAAAAAACAAATGCAGATTTGGAAAGCCACTGACGATGCATAAAGCACCCTACTATGTCTTGTTCTTTATTTTTACTACAAATACAGGCAAGAATTCAAAGTTCTTGGGAAAAAAATAAAAACAGTTCAAATCAAATTTAGACATGAATGCAGCGTGATTTTGGAACAATTATGAAAGCGAGCTGCATCTGTTTACTGTTTCAAGCTTCAAATGACTAAGAAGTAGAAATAGAAGTTTAATAAATACATGTTTGCTTTATTGGATTTTTTTTAAATATGAAATAGCACATATATAATTGACTATAATTAAAATATTCTCCCTTGCTTTGATACCAATTAAAAATAACACCAGCATCTAGATTGCTTTGCTTTTGTCTACAGTGTGAATTCTGGCCGAACCTCGGATGCTCCTCTCAGGCCACATAATACATTTTGTATACTTTTCTGGTCATGAGTTTCAAGATCGTAAGGGTTACGGTTTGATCGGCTATCCGTATATGAAAACTTATGCATTTGCACTGAGACACAAACAGCTTTTCCATGCCATCATGTCTTTAAAGGTATTAAAGCAGATCGTGGTGAATAATGTGATTCTCTCTCATATTGGTTGTGGAAGCAGTTAAAAGGACTATGTTTAGTAACGGACTAATTTATTTTATTTATACTAATAAATAGTCAGAGAACTATTCATAACTGAATTGTACATAGTTATTACTTATTAATTAATTAAGAAGTGCTAAAACCGGAGAATCCTAATGCAAGCCGTAATTATTTACACTACTGAATTTCCAGTTCTCTTTAACCGAAAATCTATCCTACTCCCAGCAGACCCAATCACACACCACTTCATCCTGACTAGCACATTTCTGACCTCGTAGAGATCTCATCTAACATCTAACATTGGTACGCAATTTATTCTAGCTCTCTCTGTGGTGCACAAACTAGAGGTCTTCTCGGGTCTAAAGAAATGTACCCGACCCGAAGTGACCCGAATCACTTTTTACCCGAACCCGACGTGCATAATTTTTTTTTAAAATTAAGACCCGACCCGAGACAAACCCGAAAAAATTAGACCCGAGTCCGACCCGACCCGTTTGCAATTTTTTTAACCCGACTGGGCCCGAATGTTGCACAACTCTACACTAAAGTAACCGCTACCGAGTGGATTCAAAATTGATTGACAGCCACATGTCACAAGCGGTCTTGGCAAACAGAGGAGAGGTTGGAAAAGGACTCGAGTCGATGCACACACACGAGATACAGTAGTTCGGGTCTTCTCGGGTCCGTTCGGTAAAAACACATTCATTTTAAATTACCCGAGACACGATGCCGCTATTATTATACCCGACCCGTGTCCGAGGCACACGTGAAACTTTTAGACCTGAACCCGCTCGGGTCTCGGGTCGGACCTCGGGTTTTCGGATCATAAAGTGGACCCGTGAAGACCTCTAGCACAAACACTCCAAAACACCACAAGCACACATCTCTTTTTTCGAGTTGGGGAGATCTCTCTGTTTTGTGGTTTACCGACAGATCGGACGCTCGCACTAGTCTCATATAGGTTCAGACCTGAAACAATACGTGCAATCTGTTCCGTTTGATACATTTCCTAAAGCCAGCCACTAGACCCATCTGTGTGTGAGCGTTTGTGCGTGAAACAGAAGCCTGGATTGTTTCCTGGAACATCTTTTGTCATAGGAATCAAATGATCTCAGTAGACTTAATGTGACACATGTGTAATTCTACATCAGTAAGAGCAATCATAGCTGTATTTTGCTGTTCAAGCCTGGTGACAATAGAGCTAAAATGATACTCCAGATGAGAGGTGGATCATTACAGAGAGATGTGAAGAGACACACACATACCTTCCTCTAAACAGGATCATTTTAATCATCGTTTTGGCCAATTGGACAAAAGCCTCTTTATCCTGATGAAGGGCTGTGTGCCAAAACCTCTCCTGTAAACAGTTCTGTTACGATGTTTTAAAATGCCAGAAAAAAATTATCCTCGTTCTACTTCATTTCTCATTTCAGAAATACATGCATTTTAAATACTTGGAATGGAATAATAGCTTTGTCCCATATCTGATAGAAATGATATCCTTCTTTAGCACGGTAATGATCCACAATCCACACACTAACACACCTTTATTTCATTTGGGGACAAGCTGATGATAATAACGGTGTTCGTGGAATATCGTTTAACTCTGTGTTATAGAGAAATGGTTTTGCATCAGAATGATCAAATTTAACCCTTCATTTAGGGAAAGTGCTATTTACTGGGTTTAGGAGCCTGAAATGAGGTTCCTCTGTAGATTTCCTGTGTTTAGGAGCCTGAAATGAGGTTCCTCTGTAGATTTCCTGTGTTTAGGAGCCTGAAATGAGGTTTCTTTGCATGGTTGTCTAGGTAGCTTTGATTTTCTCTTTCTGACTTTCACATCTTTGTATCATAGCTGCCCCTGCACTCTGACCCCAACCTCCTCAGTTGGGGTATGTGAAGAAAAGAATTCCACTGTGCAGTAATGTATATGTGGCGATAATAAAGGCTTCTATGCCCGCCGTTCTTCTTCCTCTTTTGCAGATGATGTTGTCCTGTTGGCTTCCTCAAATCAGGACCTTCAGCGTGCACTGGGATGGTTTGCAGCCGAGTGTGAAGCGGCGGGGAGGAGAATCAGCACCTCCAAGTCCGAGGCCATGGTTCTCAGACGGAAAAGGGTGGCTTGCCCCCTTCAGGTTGGTGGAGAGCTCCTGCCTCATGTGGAGGAGTTTAAGTATCTTGGGGTCTTGTTCACGAGTGAGGGAAGGATGGAGCGGGAGATTGACAGGTGGATCGGTGGATCTTCTGCAGTGATGTGGTCGATATACTGGTCTGTTGTGGTGAAGAAAGAGCTGAGCCGCAAGGCAAACCAGTCGATCTACGTTCCTACCCTCACCAATGGTCATGAGCTTTGGGTCATGAGCGAAAGGACAAGATCCCGGATACAGGCGGCCGAAATGAGTTTCCTCCGTAGGGTGGCTGGGCGCTCCCTTAGAGATAGGGTGAGGAGCTCGGTCACTCGGGAGAAGCTCAGAGTAGAGCCGCTGCTCCTCCACATCGAGAGGAGTCAGCTGAGGTGGCTCGGGCATCTGTTATGGATGCATCCTGGACGCCTCCCTGCGGAGGTGTTCCGAGCATGTCCTGGAGGGACTATGTCTCTCGGCTGGCCTGGGAACGCCTCGGTATTCCCCCGGAAGAGCTGGAGGAAGTGTCTGGGGAGAGGGAAGTCTGGGCGTCCCTGCTTAGTCTGCTGCCCCCACGACCCACAAAGTCTTCTCTACTTTCATAACTCCTGCTATCTAACCTTGAACCTGACCAACTTCTGTATCTCTTAAAGTACCCTGGAGATCCCTTACAATGCTTCGGTTTCCTTTACTAAGTGTTTTTAAACAACATGTAGATGACAAACTGTCCTGTTCTGATGTACTGTACATGTCTTTTACTGTGGAATCTGGAGTTGTTCATAAAGAGTGATCGGGATTCAAGCTTTTGATCTCCTGACAGTGGAGCTTTTCTGTTGTGCCACACAGGAGTCAATCCAAGTTTCTCGTTAAGGAGATTTGGACAACTGTCATGGCTAAACCCAATGGATGTAGTCCTCAGAGAAAAAACCCAGGACATACTGGAGAGATTTCATCTCAAAGGGGGGTTGGATATGTCTGGGGATCTCTGAGGATGAGCTGGGAAAATGAAACAAATACAGATTTGGAAAGCCATTGATGACCCGTAAAGCACCCTGCTATGTCTTGTTCTTTATTTTCACTACAAATACAGACAAGAATTCAAAGCTCTTGAAAAAACATAATAAACAGAAATCATGAGGTACGAAACAGTCCAAATCAAATTTAGACATGAATGCAGCATGATTGTGGAACAATTATGAAAGCGAGCTGCATCTGTTTACTGTTTCAAGCTTCAAATGACTAAGAAGTAGAAATAGAAGTTTAATAAATACATTTTTGCTTTATTGGATTTTTAAAAAAATAGGAAATAGCACATATAAGGGCTTGGATATGTCTGGGGATCTCTGAGGATGAGCTGGGAAAATGAAACGTATGAATGAATGAACTGATGAATGAATAACTTATTTTGCTATGACATCAATCAACTCAAATAGGGATGTGATGACAAGTTGATTATTACATTGTGGTGTTTTTCTGTGCTTGTTTGTTTTTTTAAATAAGAGAGAAAGTGCCTCATATAAAGGTGTTTCATAATCAACTCTACTGAAGACAGATTCATTACTGTCCATCAGAAGATTTAGTTATAACTCGTAGTCATACCTTCTAATATAAATTTTACCAGAGTGCTGTTGAAAGCTTGAATCTGATAAGTCAGAAGGTGTTGATTACATTTTATATATATATATATATATATAACAGAATTTCCATAATTCAAAATATCTTTCTTCCTACTGCAAGATGTCTAAACTTGCATTAGCTAAACGTTGCCTTAAAAAGCTCGGCACTCACCTATAAGCACCGTGTCACTTCCTGGGGATTAGTTCATTTATATAAACATCAGTAAAAGACATTCCACAGCATGAGAGCTGGTGGACATGTTCCTCCAACAATGCTGAACTGTCTCTATTGTTTCTTTAGAACTGATTGAAAACAGCAGCATCTAGCCATGTAAAAATCATCCACATGCAAATGAGCTAAGTGACGCGACATTTATTTTGATTTATAATAACTGACACTTTATAGCCGAAGAGGCCTGGGTCGGGGATGACGAGTAAAACGTTCTGAGGAATGTCAGAGACTGAGGTAAGACAGTCACATATATAACCTGCAAATATCGGAATCTAGAAAACATAGTTTAGGACAGTCTTGTGACATTTATTCCCCCAAAACACAATCTTTCTAAAAGCTTTTTCTTGGCCTGACATCAAAAAGTTTAACAAGCTATACAATATAGAAGTATAGAACTTTTGAGAGAGTTGAGTCCTTGTTATTGTAAGTTCAACTTCAGTGTGGAATTGAAAAGAGATTGCGTGCGCACACCGTGCACAAGGGAAAATCCCGCTTCATAACATTTTTGTTTTGCTAGAAGAACTCGACCGACACGTATTTAAAACCTACAACCTGTAAACAAATCCATCCTATTATCTTGAGCGTACTTGTCTAGGTTATAATGTGGCTTGGAAATAATGGCGTATCGTGTTTTGGAATAGATTAACTGCATCCATTGTGTTTAAAATGAAATGCACGACAAATGAGGTGGCGCTGAAAGATTAAAAAGATCAACTTTATCCAGCTGGCATGATGTCTCAGTGAAGAATTGTTCCTCAATTTCAATAATCCTATGATGCATTTATAATATTCCTTCCTCTCAGATGATAAAGTGGGTTTTAGCTTTCAATTTATTGTTCCTACTCCTGTTCTTAATATTAGCTTTAAATTGCTTTCCGATTTAACACTGACAGCTTTAACGGAGAACAAATTATATATTGAAGTCAAAGTCATTTTGAATGACGTTATCCTAAAAAAGCATAATGCATTTTCTCTCTCAGTAGATTATGCTTTGAAAGCATATTAATTATTATGCTGATGGTAATTGAGCAAGCGCTTCTAATACATATCCAGTGCATCTTTTCAAACATGAAACTCTATGAATGAGAAGCTACTCTAAGGCTATTGAGTGGTTTTATTTGAATTTAGGTTTAGTATAAAACTTTAGTCCTATATAGTTGATTCCTTCATGGGCTTGGAGCAAACACTTCAATGTTGAGATTAATCCAACTTCCCTTTGCTTCTCACTCATTCGTCCTTAGACACACCATCCACAGGATTTCCGGCTGAGACTGATTATGAACTGTGAAGTAGTTGAGATTGAGGAACTTCAGCATTTGAATAAAACTATGTTATATATATATATATATATATATATATATATATATATATATATATATATATATATATATATATATATATAGTACTGTGCAAGTTTTAGGCAGGTGTGAAAAAATGCTGTAAAGAAAGAATGCTTTCAATAGTGGAAGTGTTAAACATTTATTTTCATAAATGAACAAAATGCAGTGAATGAACAAAAGAGAAATCTAAATCAAATCAATATTTGGTGTGACCAACCTTTGCCTTCAAAACAGCAGCAATTCTTCTAAGTACACTTGCACACAGTTTTTGAAGGAACTCGGATGGTAGGTCGTTCCAAACATCTTGGAGAACTAACCACAGATCTTCTGTGGATGTCGGCTCTCACACATCCTCCTGTCTCTTCATGTAATCCCAGTCACACTCGATGATGTCGAGATCAGGGCTCTGTGTGGGTCGTGCCATAACTTCATGCTGGTTTGAAGGCAAAAGGTAGTAACACCAAATATTTATTTGATTTAGATTTTTCTTTTGTTTGCTCACTTTGCGTTTTGTAAATTGACAGAAATAAACACTCATTATTTATATTTCTGAAAGCGTTCTTTGTTTACGGCATTTTTTCACTCCTGCCTAAACCTTTTGCACAGTACTGTATATTTTACATATATATCCCAGCATGATGGTAGTAAACCATGTAAAGTATTGGGTTTTGTGATGATGTGGAGTTGGTGATTCTGTGAGGCAGCACAGTTGTGATAGAGCAACAGAATAGCAATAAGCAGGTCATCCACCCAATCACTAGCTCAACAGCTTCGGGATATATAACAATGTTCCATTTGTGGGGTTTCTAACCGTAAAAATCTGTGTTGTGTCCTTGAAAGCTTTTTATTTTATTTTTTTTCTTCCAGATTTTCTGTTCTGTTGCTGCAGATGACTCACAGATGACTGAAACCCAACTGTGAGCGTTTCATTCCCCCGAGAAAAAAAAACAACTTTTGTGTGTTCAATCTTCTGCTTGTTCTAAAATGAACTCCCAGTCATTTGTTTAATTGGGTATTCTATTTTATTGGGTTTTAATAATCATCCTGACCGAAGACAGTTGATTTTTATTTCCAAGATATTAACTATTACTTTGTTAGTTCATTTTTTCATCAATTTATAATATTCTCATTTGTAGAATTCATCCTGAAGGTTTTCACCATGATGGAGCATCTATGCGAGCTACTTAAAGACATTACACTGGGATTGTGAATACTGAATCTCGTAATCAAGACCCAGTTACAATTAAGAAAATCTACACAAAGTTATTGTTTGTAGTTTTATTTGTTTGTTTAGATTACAGGAAGTCACACCAAGTTCTAAACAATGCTGGCAAATCTATGTGATGTTATTTGGTGCAGTTTGAGGAAGGCACATTGGAAGATAGGACAAACCCAAAAAGCAAGTATATTTTTGTTATTACTGAGGAATATTGAGTATATTTGTTGCTCTGTTGCGTATATTCATTCCTTTAAACTCAGTAGTTTGTGAAATTTTGGATAACGGTGTAATTCTATTCAACAAATCTCATAAATGTGGAGAAGTTTTTGTCTCAACTTAACTGTCAAAAGCAGACCAAACCAAACAGACTGAAGGCTTTGGGAACTGTTCGATGCGAACCCCTCTGACAGCTGTCAAGACAGCCACAGTAATACACTGTTGATGGTCCGGCAAACCACAAAGTTTTTCTTATCGATCTCAAAGGTTGTGTTTCCTTATTTTAGCACAAATATACTCATACACTTCTGAGAAAGAATTTCTTCTACTTGACTTAATTTCACCCACAGCCTGAAGTCTCACACAATCACCTTCATCTTATCATCTATAAAAGAAGAGTGTTGATAAAATGTAAGTGAGCGCATAAAACGTTCCTAATTGGTTGGTCCAAAGACCAGTATGTCATCTAAAGGGCAATCTTAACAGCAGGTGGTGATGTATTAATGTGGTAGCAGTCCTTTCACCTTTATCATATTTCGTGGTAAAATGCTAGGGTTTGAGAGCTTATTTAAGAGCCATAAAAATAGCTTGTTTTTAAGTGTGCAGTCTGTTCATACTCTCCTGCTGTCCTGCGTATCCTCCCAAATCTCCCTAAGCCTCCGCATGTGAGCCGCAGTGTCCCTCTGTTATACACACCTGACCATATGCAGCCTCCAGCAATCCTGGAGCTCTAATCAGCATAAAGTCAGTGCAGATCTCCACAAACAGGGGGTTTCATGATGAGCAAGACAAACATTCAAATTCACTGAAATATAAAAAAAAATTCTATGTCGCAGGACGTGAAGCCAAGAGAATGGCTTTAAAGCTTAAGAGGGATCAAACAAGCTTTGTCCCTTTGTGTAGCAAAAATATGTTCAAGTGCTCTGGTCAAGATCACACAGAAAAGGTGAGAGTGAGCAGTTAATCATTTGCAGCCTAGGGGTGCTTTAGAGGGTGGGAAAGCCCTGGAGGGATAATAGTGGCTGTTGTCTGTTTGGGGGTCTGTGTGTTTCATATTTTCAGACTCTAAAACTCGGCCACTATCAGCATAGCTTCAAATTCCTGCCAAATTTCACATATTGGTATTTAAATATGTAAGTGAGTATATGTAAAAAAAAAAAAAAAAAAACAGGTAACATTTACTTCAAAGATTTCC
This sequence comes from Tachysurus fulvidraco, assembly GCF_022655615.1. Taxonomy (NCBI): domain Eukaryota; kingdom Metazoa; phylum Chordata; class Actinopteri; order Siluriformes; family Bagridae; genus Tachysurus; species Tachysurus fulvidraco. The sequence goes on along the minus strand of NC_062542.1, from coordinate 14,934,743 downwards.
CCTCCTTGAACCGCCACCTTATTGTGGTGGAGGGGTTTGCGTGCCTGAATGATCCTAGGAGCTATGTTGTCTGGGGCTTTCTGCCCCTGGTAGGGTCTCCCAAGGCAAACAGGTCCTGGGTGACAGGCCAGACAAAGAGCGGTTCAAAAAGCGGTTTATGAAGAATTCGAAATCAAGGTCCGTGACGTCGCCCGGTATGGCGCAACCGGGGCCCCACCCTGGAGCCAGGTCCAGGGTTTGGGCTCGCATGCGAGCGCCTGGTGGCCGGGTCTTACCCCACCGGGCCCGGCCGGGCTCAGACCAAAGGAGCGACATGGGGCCGATCTCCCGTGGGTCCACCACCTGCAGGAGGAACCGTAAGGGGCTGGTGCATTGTGGACTGGGTGGCAGTCGAAGGCGGGGGCCTCGGCAACCCAATCCCCGGACACGTAATCTGGCTCTTCCCCCGGAATAGCTGGAGGAAGTGTCTGGGGAGAGGGAAGTCTGGGCATCCCTGCTTGCTTAGTCTGCTGCCCCTGCGACCCGGCCCCGGATAAGCGGTAGAAGATGGATGGATGGATGGACTTCAAAGATTTACTTCATGTGTATATAGATAGCTGCCTATAAATCTCACATAAATTACCACGCATGGTCACAGCTCAGTTGAGATACATTTAGGGACACGTACAAAATTGCATACAAAAAGGCAAAAAGTTGACAGAGAGCTGAGATCATCTAAATGATGAATAAACAGTGAAAATATATGTTCTACTAATGTAGCTCAGCCATTGCAGCGCATCAGCTACCTACATAACCCTACAGTACATTTTATCCTAATCAATTCTAATTCTAAAAGCTATTTCTTAATTTTTTTTATTTGTCTTAATAATTGGATTAGTTTCCTTTTGGTCATTTAAATGAAACAGCGAGTATCATATCGTGGATTCATTCGCAGAAGATTTTTATCCATAGTATGAAAATCCCTTAAAAATTTCATCTCTCTTGTCTTAAAATGAGTTGCCTCAAAAGGGACTGCAGCGTAAATAGTAATCAAGACATTACTGTCAGCGAGTTTCTTGTCATGTCTTTTTTTTTTTAATTCAAACAGCTTCAGTAATGTCCTGGGGAATTGGACAGTGTGAGTCCTCTCTTCAGACGAATGCATCAATCTTCTTGAAATTTTGGCATGGGTTTACTTTCCTGATTAATAATTAGCATTAAATTCCCATTTTAAGGGGTTTAAGCGCTCCTCGGGGGAATCATTGCCTCCTTTTAATATCTTAATGAAGAATGACATCTTTAGATAAGTTTAGTTCATCTTTTCTCTCGAAGCTATAGATCCTAGCACAGTTTGGTGATTTTCCTGCTCTAACATACATTGTTCATGCGTTACTCATAAGTTAATGACCAGCTTTAGTAGGTGGGTTACAAGTAGGACAGGAAAAAAATCCCAAAATATAGCCTATTTGACCAGAACAAATTTTTCTAATGTTAGATCTCAACTTGCTTATAAATAATCTTTATGAAGTCATTCACAAATACATACATTTTATTTTATGTTGAAATACTAACAGCCTTGTATTTGGGATTTAATTCCTGGATTCATAATCACTCTGTGCTTCGGTTTCCTCCAGGTTTCCTCTAAAGACAAGTATTGTAGGTCAATTGGCATCTCTAAATTGTCCGTAGTGTATCCATGGGTGTGTGAATGTGTATAAGTGTAAGCGGTATAAAAAATGGGTGGAAGGATATTACCAGCCTCTTTGGAGTGACCAATGATCAATCAACTGGCCCATTTAGCCTAATAGAGTTATTATTACAGCTAGTGGTCAGAAATGGGAATGATGTAGCTAGAGCTAATTGAGGCCCATTTAGTTTCAGTTAGGCTGCAAATTTTGCTGAAACCCACAAACCGATTTATTAAAGACAGCTGAATAAAGGTACTTTTTATAATGACTGTGTGCTGGATGACTGCATGTCGTCGTGGTTATGTCATTATTAGTGCCATCCTGCCTCACCAAAATCTATCATAAACCAATGTCATGAGCAGCTGCTGGCTAAAATGGAAGAAAATCCTTAGGAAGAAAATCTTTAGCATGTGCATCCATATAAGACCTAGCACAAATATTTATCACAATGCAGACATCAAATACAGTCGTGAAAGCTTGGCTGTGTTTGGTTTTCTGAGAGGTTACGCCACTTATCCTGATAATTACATAAAGCAGATGCCAAAAGCAACTGAAGAAGTCACAAGCACCGGGATTGCTCTCTTTCCATAGGTCTGTAAGCTTGTGGACACGTACTGTAGTTGCCATAGTAAGATCCAGTGAATGCACCTCAATAGCTATCATGAACTGCAATCGGAATGATAGTTGGCGAAAAGATAGAGTAGATCTGGTAAGCAGTTTGATGAACAAATGTTCGTTTGCTTCTAAGTGTTTATTATAAAGTGCAGTTCGCACAGACAAAGTAGAAACACAAGATATTTTTTGTCCAGCATGGTTTATAATGCCTCCTGTGTGGCCCGTCATTCCTCTGTCACATTTGTGTAAATAAACCCACTTTATTATGGTTACCTGATTGGCCTCTAAGTTTTAAATTGTGAGTAGCTACTGCCAATAAAATGTTTGCCAGAAATAGGCATTGCACACAACTAGTGTGGGTGCTGCATTTGATTCCTGGAGGGTGAAATTGCTCACTGTGTGTGTGTGTGTGTGTGTGTGTGTGTGTGTGTGTGTGTGTGTGTGTGTGTGTGTGTGTGTGTGCGTGCGTGCGTGCGTGCGTGCGTGTGTGTGTGTGTGTGTGTGTGATGGGTGGGTGTGTACATGTACTCTGCTTTGGTGTGTTTGTACACTTGGGTTGTGTGATGAATACTTGTGTCTTAAGGTGCATTGTCTTAAGGGCAGATGAGCAACAGATGTTCTCTTCTGCATGCAAGAATTCAGAAAGATAACATTTGATATTTGTGTTTACATGGCTGTGGTCTCAGAAGTGTAAAAACCTGTATAAAGCTGGTGGCTTGTTTAAAGGGTTGCCTAAGGCAGTGTATCTGCGGGGTATTTTTCTGCTATTTTTCTGCGAGTGGCAATTCTGACTCCTGCTTTATTGAAGCTAAGCAAGAATCCCAGAGCATGGAACATTTCACTAAAGCTTCCCATGCAGACTAAACGTGTCTAAAATTAAATCAGACTGTCACCAATCTGAAGACACAAATCACAAGTCTGGGATTTTAACATTTGGGTATTACTGTGTATTTTTAGTATGTCACCCTGAATTCTCTCAGAGGAATCTGAATAGAAGTAGTGGATCTTTATTAAGTGGCAGTTTCCAAAATGGACTGCTGTGGTTTTTGTGCACAATTTCATGTGGATTATCGTGGGGACTAAAACATGACAGTAATGTATGCATATACTAGTAGTATCAATCCTGCACCTGCACGGATAAGTCACTGGGACCGTTTTTCACTCTTCCTTCCGAAGAGACAGGCACACATTTTCAGTGATTAGCAAGACACAGAATAGAAAGACCCAGCCAAATCCTTCAAGCTGTGGGGACAGATTGGCTGTTTAATATGGCAGGTTTGAACGAAACTCCTTTTAAATTGGTGCATATTTGTATTTTCACTTATTCAGTCATCTTCAGTAAGCATTTTATCCTAGCTTTGGTGGATCCAGAGTCACGGGCAGGAACAGTGGGCACGAGGTAGTAACACCATGAGTGGGATGATCAAAGAACACCATGCACACACATTCACATGCTCATTAGCCATGTTTTTGTAAGGTAGGAAGAAACTGGAGAACCCTACACGGACACTAAAATATTATTTTCGTGGTTGATAGGTATTGCAATACATGTAAATTGCATAAGATTTCACATAATATATTTATGGGTTAAATCCACACCAGTTAACACATGGGACATTCACTAGACATGATATTTATAAGTGTGATATTTAAGTTCCCTCGGTGACAAAGAATATACTTTCGGTTGCGTCTACCCATTTTAACACTAGTTGGATTGCGGCAAAGCTAACATAAACTTTGTTGTTAATAATAACAACCGTGCTTTAATGGTTTGGCTTAGCTTCTTTGTAGAGAAATGAACATAGCAAATGTTCTTGGTACATTGCTTCTCATAGTTACACCAAGTTAAGTGTGCACATACTTCTAAATAAACTGTAAAATTGTAAGACAGGCTTATTCATATAAGAAGCTACTGCTCTTTAGCCTACTGATGTAACTAGTAATATTAGTAATAAAAAAAGACATGCTTTTGCACATGCCTACTGTAGGCACACACATTGTACTTGCATATAAGTTAATAACTTTAGAGCTAGCGTTGATAAGTGTTTAACAGTTGCGATTATATGTACTGTAGTGCTGTCTGTTTCGGCTACTTGCCATTTCGAAGTCAAGCATGTTGACCCGTGGGAAACATTTTCATACCCAGGAAAATTCTACACCGGTGTTATCAATGTAATTTGTGAATACATGAGATGCCTTTTATTTTGTTCGCAGATGGATTTCCACAACACCACCACATCGGGAAAACGTCAGCGACATGAGACTTGTGCTGGAGACTTGCCAGTTTAATGACTTTAAGTCCAAACATCATTTAAGTTGACCCTTTGGGAGTGGTGTGGGAGTTGAACAAAATCTTGGTATGATCCGCAAAAAAACATTTGATTAATTACATCAGCAATAATAGAAATTGATTTTAATTCATGTTCCATAAAGTCTGCAATAATGAAAACAGTAATATTTAGGTATAAGTCTGACATTTTGGAATTTATAAATCTAATAAGTACTTTTGCAATAAGTAACGTGCATTAACGTACTAATGATAAACTACCTAAGAATACCTAATTAGCTCATTATTGATGCTAAAATAATTCTGTGGCATTCTAGAATATTGGACTCTTGCATTTAAGTTTACAAGCAGAGTGGGTTATCAGACTGTTATAGAATCTCTGCTCAGGAAGGGAGAAATGGACATCTAAGACATTTATCTTGTGCCAGAGGCATCTGTCAAGCACAGCTCATCAATTTATGCTTTTATGAGTGAGTGCTTCATTGTTGCTACTTATGACATGGCTGAGGTGCCTCCCAAACCCCACTCCACCGACCATGAGAGACTACTGGAAAAGGGGGAAAACAAATCAGAGAACTGATGCTGACAGTCCTGTCCATTCCAGACGAAAACACGCATTCACAGTAGAATAGAGGGTCGCATGATGATTAAGAAATTAAATCCTCTGAGCCTCTGATTGTCAAAATTGTCTCTTCAGCTTACTAAAATGCATAGAGACATAATTTCTTTGTTGACATTCTGTCTAGGAGGCTGCACTGTCTACCTTTAATGTGCAGCTTATTGGGTGAACAATGTATTGTACAGATTAATTTCACTCCCGAACACGAGGCTGGAACATCATTCTAACATGCACGTGGTGAGACATTCTGTACATTTGATGATAAGTTTTACATTAGCTATCGTACAACTCCGTGTTTATGTCAGATAGTGTTCTCTTAATGGATTCATTCGCTCCTTTGTTTTTCTTTAGTCTACAAAAAAAATATTAATCTGTCCTGAAAACATTCACAGCCACACCGAACGTCAAAACATATAAATCAAACAGCAGGATTGAGCGGCAGTGATAGACCATGACAGCATAAATATTTTGCAGAGGGTTAGTTTGAATTGTGATATTTATTTGATCACTGTGTTTAAAATTCCTGTTCCGAGAATATTTACCGCCACGTTTTCTTTGGAAACCGTCTGTTTCGTTTGGAATCTTTATTGTCTGAGATTAATTTAAAAGAGAAATGCTTGCCCTTCTGAACAGATAAGACTCTTTGAAAAGACCCGAAGTCGAACTGAATTGCAGGGACAGCTGTGTGCAGTGGTTGAGAATTACAGACTCACGCTATAAAGGTCATTGCACCCATTGAAGCTGGATCTATATGGACAGGGATGGAACTCGTTCTTACCAATACAGGATCAACTTACTTTAAGGTGCATCCAAGAGAAATGGTACTGTGCAAGCACCAGTGAAAAACACCATGGTTGATAGACATGCGTTGCAAAAAATGTACACATTTCTGACTAAACTGCATTAAAGCTTGGGTCAGCTGTTAGTTTTATTTGCACTTTTCATTCTACTTAAAGGGGATAAATTGAACTTAAATATATTCGTATTTTATAGCTTGTGAAGCTTGTTTATATAATGAAAAGCTAAGAAAACCCACAATGTATAGCCTTAAACTTTAACTTTGCATGTTATGCATGAGAATTTTTGTCATTTGGCGATCTGGAGATCTTTTTAAATATGAGACTTACAACTCTTGTGAAACTTATACGAATTTAATAATATGTTTTGCTATTTTAGAGGTTGTTCTCCTATAATTAACAAATAGACTAACACTTGGCACAGGAGCTACAAGACAATGGGCTTAATGCCAACATATTAGATTTAGTACTAAGATTTGAGTGAAATATAATAAATCTAAAACAGTATTCATGAAATCAAGTCATTGATTTTTTGAATGAGCTTTCAAGGTTTTATATTGTTTCATAATGTTTAAACGTGTGTGTATGGGTGTGTATGGGTATACGCACGCGTGTGTGTGTATGTGTGTGTGTTTGTATGTGTGTGTATGGGTGTATGAGTTTGTGTGTGTGTGTGTGTGTGTGTGTGTGTGTGTGTGTGTGTGTGTGTGTGTGTGTGTGTGTGTGTGTGTGTTTAAATGTGGCTCTAAAAAAGTACCTTTTTACTACTGAATGTAAACAACAGGGTTCTCTGTACTTTATGTGACTTATCTGAACAAAACAAATAAAACTTGGACACCTTTTTCTCATTAATGATTAAACCTTGCAGTTGTGGACTAAAGGGCAAAAACCTTGAGGCTTGAAAGCCGCAGACCTCAGAATTCTTTACCTTTATATTAGTCAGTGACATCAACATGGCGGCTGACACAGAACGTTGCCAAGGGTAAACGAATAAAGAAACGCGCGTGACGCGAGCTCGAGCTGCGTTTAAGCGCTCGCGTTCGAACGCACGCGACGCCCGTTCTGCCGTTCTCTGATTGGTCGCTGCGATGTCAGCTCGCGCTCTGTCACATAAGTGTGAGCAGTGGCAGAGTTGAAACCTCACCGTGGAAGATGCTGCGCTCACGCGCTCAAGTCCCGTTGCTCGCGCGCGAGGAAAATAACTGACGCCCAACGGCTTTCTGAGGCGTTTTTCCTCAAGAAAAGTCACGGAAACTTTTTTCCGCTTGTTATTTTTTGGACTTTAATAAACGTTGTAACACAAAACCCCTCTTCACCGGTCATGGATGCCGTAGGATTTGTGATGTTTGTGTCAAGTCTGAGCTTATTTCTCTCTACAGTAAGTTCCTGTGATATATAAATGCTGATGTTTGTGTTTGTAACAGTGATATTTTACCTGTTTATATACTGCTGTATATATTATATATTTAATAAGGGCTATTAGTTTGTAGTTCTGCACAATTGGTTGTGTATAAAGCTGTTAAAAAACAACTAATGGGCTAATATCTAAATTATTTAGGCTTTAGTACAGTATAGTATAATATAGTGTTGTGTAGTATAGTATAGTAGTATAATATAGTGTTGTGTTGTGTAGTACAGTATAGTATAGTATGGTAGTATAATATAGTGTTGTGTTGTGTAGTATTGTATGGGAAATTAACGTATAATATAGTATAGTATAATATAATATAGTGTAGTGTTGTGTAGTATATTATGGGATTGTATAGTATATTAGTATGGTAGAGTATAGTATAGTATGGGATTGTATAGTAGTATAGTATAATATGGTATAGTATAGTATAGTATGCTACAGTGTGATATAGTATAGTATATTATAGTATAGTATGGGATTGTATAGTATGGTATTGTATGGTATCATATAGTGTGGTATAGTATGGCATGGCATGGCATGGTATGGTATCATATAGTGTGGTATGGTATTGTATAGTTGGTGGCACAGCCTGACAACTGCCACTTCTTGAAATAAATCTTTCCACCCTATTTATCACCCTTACACTGACTCCAAGTCACATATCTGACTTGTGTATATGAATTATTTATTTAAATCTTTGTGGTAGCATTGTCTGCATTTTTTGTCCAAATACCTTTAGTATTCAGAGCTAAAAAGCAGCTCTGAATCCAAACACACTGAAAGTGATTCTGTAGAAGCTAGCCTGAAACTGTTTTAATCACTCTGACAGGAGGTTTAGGTTTACAGTGGTGGTTTGACCAAAACATTTTGATTGATTGATTGATTGAGTGATTTACTGTGTATATTCTCCAAGATATCAGACATTTAAAATACAAGAGGGCTGCATTTTTTTTCCCCAGAAGATGGTTGTTATCTTGGACAGATGTCTTTTTTGCCGAGGTTGGACCCTTATTTAGTTGTTTTTTTATATTTAGAATGAACATTTCCTACCTGAGAGTGATTTGCATATCAGCTCAGACAATGCTCTGAATTCATGCATGCTAATTTTGAAAAAAAAAACAAAAAACAAAAAAGAACAACAACACTGCTATGAGCATGGTGGTATTTAATTAGAGCTAAAAAAAAAAAAAGCGTGTCTAATCTGGCAGTGTGTCTTATACACTACATGTCATACATAGTTTGTTCTCTTCCTAAAACCTACGGCCATTTTATTTTGGGATTTTTTCACACAGCTGTAGTGGATAAGTATGTTGGTGTGCAAATAGAGGACTATATTATGCTCTAACTCCTAATTATCCACTGAAAAAGATTTTTCTTACTGATAAATGACTCGTTGTCTCATTCGATTCAACTTATACGAGCATAAAACATTTTTACACTGAATCTATATTGGGTATCTATCTGCTGCATGTGATGTGTCTGAAGAGGCACTCATTCAGGGCAAACTGGCCTTTAATGTAATTATTAACACCAAAGGCAGAAAAACATCGACCAGTGTAGTGACCTTCCAAATTGTTGATAGACACCAAAGCCAACCCTGAGGACATGTATGTTCTTATGAAGTATAAGCCTTTATGACTACTTCTTTATTTCATTGATTTTTGTCAAAATTAGAAAAAAAAAAACAAATCTTACTACCACAATCAGATGTAAAAAGATATGCATTTGTAATTATGCCTTTATTCCTTTAAGGAAAATGCAGAGTTTTCTGAACTAAATAATTTAATACTTGCATTGTTAATATACAACACTTAATTCCATTCACTTTAAAAGTTTAAAAAGATAATAGTCCTCATATTGTGACTTTTCAGGGTGTTGGTTGTTTGAGAATACAACTGCAACTGATTACACAATTAACCAAAGCCTTTAGATGGATGTACCATTTTGTTCAGTCAGGCAGCTTTTAAATAAAATATTCCGGTAGTATAATTGTGTGTGAGCTCTGGGTGCTCTTTGTTTGTCTGAGTGTCCGTGTAGGATGAATTTCTTTTCTTTTTCTCTTGCCTGTAGATATGAGAGTTTGTGCAGATGTACTGGGCTCCTGCACAGGGTGCATCCCGTCCTCGTGCATACAGTGCTTAGGGAACAAGCTTCAAATACTGCTGTCAGTCTGTGTTTATAAGACCTCACACAAACACCCTTACCTCTCTACACAATATCTGCAGGAATATTAGGAAGAACATAGTCACTACCACTACAGATTTGTGAGGTGTTTTTCTGAAAGGTCTTACATGAATGTCATATGTGAGCATTAGACTATCACAATCTAAATGACAATTAACGTATTACTTTCTAGTACATGTTTTACAATGAACGCATGTACAGTATATTATGCTTTAGGGCTGGTAGATGAGGGGGTTATCTCCTGTATGACAGAACTGGTTGATATAAAATGTTTAGGATTTTAGCACCATGACTTCATAACACATAATGGACAATAATTTTTACAAAAAAATGTTTACAAAGTACTGACGTGGTAGCCTAGTGGTTAAGGTGTTGGACTACCAATCGGAAGGTTGTGAGTTCGATTCCTATGTCCACCAGGTTCCCACTGCTGGGCCCTTGAGCAAGGTCCTTAACCCTCAGTTGCTCAATTGTATATATAAAAAAAAAGAGAGATGAAAATGTAAGTCACTCTGAATAAGGGTGTCTGCTAAATGCTGTAAATGTAATTAACAGTGTACTCTGGCTATTTGCACACTAAATTAAATGCATTATAAAATATTCATTAATTAAATAGGCTATAGCACTCAGCTCAATCAGTAACAGCAGAAGATACAATTTCATTTTTTTTTTATCATAATAGTGGTAACAGAGTAGACTTTAGGCATTATACAAGCATTTGTAATCACAATCATTTCTGTTTTTCAGCGTCAGAGAGTGCTATGAACATTATGAATAAAATATCACTAAATCTATTGAAGATATTGGATAGTCTTTTCGACATTTATACTGGATATTGTGTCAATATGAGTAAAATATTCTGTTCACTAAGGGCTGTTGTGTTGCTGTGTGTTCCCTGGCTTCCAGAAAGCCACTGATGGGCATTCGAGCAAAACTTAACCCAGGATTTAAATTTTTGCCTTGTGCTTTAAACTTGTCAGTCTGTAACAGTTCCTCATGCATTAAACAAAGCATTTCCTTGATGTTACACTACATAAAACTGTGGTGGTGTTCTCAAGGTCCTTGAAATTGGAAAGTAAGGAAACATAAATACTATTTAGTTTTTTTTACACAAGGGGGAATTGCATTGGGAATTCAGTCACACACTCGGGTGTAAAAACGTCTGGTGGAGATCCTGCACTGTTCGCACTTTGCACAAAAATGAGGTTCAGAAATAAAGATGTGTCTGGGTGGAATTCATTACGAAGCTCATAAAACTGTTTACTTTATGTTCAGTATTTTCTAGGTAATAATAAATATCATAAATATTTGTATGTCTACATCAGTTAAGACTAATAAATGAATACATTTCACAATGCTTCTCACGCTCCATCTCTTCTCTCCTTTATTATTATCTGCTTATTCTGTTATAGGTATGTTACGATATTAAATTTTCTTACCACAATAACACCCCTAAAATTTGATCACAGCTATCATATAATCATATAAACCCCATATCAATAATGTTGTTTTTTTTTGGGTGTGGTAGACAATTTCTTTCTTTCTGATGGGTGATATACCCATTTTCTTTTGGATTTAATAATAATAATATATAAACCCTAGAAATATGTGTCCTATGATTGTTTTATAAATTGTTACTGAAACACAAATAGTGTCCAAGGATTTTTGTAATCCTGAAATCTAATCCCAAATGCAGCAATGGACAGGTAATATAAAGTGTAACCGTAATAATTGTACTGTGTATTAAATATTGCGCCATAACATATTCTAAATACAATTTTTTTTCTCCTGGTTCCTCCTTCCTCAGTGTTACACTACTGGACCCTTATTGGGAGGATGGTGAAGGGAGAAAACAGTTACATAACATGAGAATTATATTCTAGCTTTCAGAAGTACAACCTGCTGCTGAATGCACTTCTCAGTGCAGCTTTCAATGCAGATAATTGTCTTCCTACATCTCTTGATTTTCCAGATGTGGGCTTTCTTTGTCAGATGACCGTGTGTCCTTGAGCCTGGCTTACTTCTTAGTAAATGTGTGTTCCCTGATCACTGTAAGTGATTTCTAATTGTGGAAACATGGTAATGACCAATGAGGCATGATGTGCGTAACACACCACACTGCTTTTCGAAACATTTTGTTCAAGCTTCAGGTTCAATCCTTAATTCTGATCTAATTTGCTCATGTTAACAAGACAGATGTAACACATTTTTGTTACAGCTGATGCTAATACTGTTCAGTATGAAGCATTAAAACAAATCTTGGCTTACAGTAACTTGGCTTGTAGTCTTAGATTAAACACATTATTAACACAATGTAAGTCGATGATGTACAAAATCATGAGTACAGTGATGAACACATTTCTTCCTTCATCAAAAGCCAATAAATTTGGAAACTTTTGACCAACAGTGTGCAGTAGAAAGCAAATGATTCTCTTGTATCAGGTGTGCTTAAAAAAGTGTGAAATGCTGTTATGTCCAGTGTGTTAAACTAACACGTAATGAACATTCCTATGCTGATAGTGTGTTACTAACTATATAGGGAGTAAACTATTGTGTATACTTACTAGCAGAACGTTACAACAACGGGTCACGGTAATCAACACAGCCGTAGCCCACACTCCATAATTAACCTGCTTAACCCAAGAGATTCACACGTCTCTGTTCAGAGGCCAGTTGTGTTCATTCATTCCCACAAGACTCCTCATTATCCAACCACTTGCCAATTCTTCCACACAGTCCGTAGAAGGACCGCAGCAGGTTCAGCATTATTATATTATACTTTAGTAGTAGTATACTTTAGAAGTACTTTTTCAACCTTCTATCTTCTTGAATGAAGAAATTATTTGAAAGGCGATTGTTTGAAATGGCTTGTGTTTTTTTTTCTTCAGGAAAGTTACACAAACTTTGACAGGCTTCAATATGTTTATATCTCTAGGGTGAGCTTTTATATCAGCCTGGAAATTCTGCTTATCTCAGCAGCTTCCTTTCAAATGAAACACTGAAGTGTTATTCACTAGAATGATTGCTCACACACTATTATTAATTGTGATGCTGAACCCATGTGTAAACTCTCGTCCTGACTTTAATATCTGATGCATGATATTTCTGCTTTGGGAATTAGCTTATTAATTTTAATCGTGAGTGGGTTATTATTGTTAGTCATTTTGTCTTAAATTAAACTAGGTGTTGCACTGTTGAGCACGACACTTACCCTAAACCTCCCGTGTTATACATACGTCGATTTCTGGATCACTTTCACTGGCCTACAGACTTAAAATTCCTCTAACTTTATGTTCCAGTTCCAGAACCTATAATTAAAAAAAAGCAATGTTTTTAGAGTTAGAGGACAGTCACTAAACTGAAATTGGTCAGATATATTACCTCAGCTGTTAAATATAAAATAGAATGTGCTGTCTAGGTTGGATGGATGCCACTACCCATTCACCTGACAGTTAGAGCGACACTAACTATGTATGTGTCTGTGTGCTTGTGTGCAGGAAGGTGGATAACGGATAGTAGAGCGTGAATCATTTCTATAAGGCAAAAATAACACCCTAAAATTATTGTTTGTGCTAATTTAAAATATAGTTTGCATAAAGGTGATCTCACTCTGTCACTCACACTTTACATTACAACAGCTCCTTTGTGAATCCCTTTTGTATGGCATCTTCTGTTGACATTTATCTGTGGAGTGTTAGGGGCATTATTGTGAAGGGCAGTTAAACAGTCACACGGTGTATCCACAATGGTCTGTGTTAGGGAACCATCCTATACATGGACATTGCACAAACACAATGTGAATGAACTGTCAGTATCACCCTGACTGTAAAACCTAATGCTTACTTAATCAAATGCCATTCCATGTCGTCTTGGAATTTGATGAACACTTCTTTTTCGTACAAAATTTTAAACGTGATCTTTTCCGTACAAAATTTTAAACATGTGATTAAAACATAAATGCCTATCTCATGTTCAGCTTCTGTAGTTGTGCAGTTTTAGCAGTTGAATAAGTACTTCACTATGACATCTGGATGACATATGTTCTTCCCTACGGTAAAATAACCGTGTGATTAAAAAAGAAAGCACCTTAGGCTTCTCAGAGACTTTAGGACTTCATGACTCGTGTAGACACACACACACACACACACACACACACGCACGCGCACACACGCACACACACTCAACACTCTCTCTCTCTGTCAAACTGCCAGACCCAAACGAGGTGAGTATCTCTGCAGCAGTTAAATGAAGCCTCAAAGATAACAGAGTGGACGGAGGCAGCGTTTCTCACTCCTCCTCCTCCTCCTCCTCCTCCTCCTCCTCCTCCTCCTCCTCCTCTAGCACACACTAATTGGCTTGGACTGATCTTTGCTTCAGGAACGTCAGCTTTATCAGACTTATCAGTCTTGTTTGCATTCATGCATGCAGGTCTTGAGTGATTGTTGCATCCTCTCAGTTTCAGTAACGTTGCATGCACTTTTAATTTTTTAATAGCCAATACATACAAATCTTTATACAATATCTTTATTTATGATTTGCAGCAGAACCAAAACTTTTCTTTTAAAAAAGTATATGAAAAAGATGAATGTCTATAAATTGGAAAATAAGCTAAATTCTTATAAAGTGAACACAATAAAGGCTAATAAACACTGTTATAAATACTGTGACATCAGCAAGTGCTCAAATATAATCTATTGTTGCTCTAACATCGTGTTATATTTTTATTTTGTACAGTATTATAACGTTCGCAATGTGTTCTGTACAGTACACAAAAAAGATTTTGTGTTTAAAAGATTTTGTACAAAAAACGATATAGGGAAAATGGGGCTATGGAGTCCTGATAAAAAGAATATAGATCTCAGATATAAGTTGACAAACATGCTGTCTTGGATTTGCTCAATTTGGTGCAGATTTTTAACCTTTTATTGTGCTAATAATTCTGGAGCCTGTAAGTGATGTTCACTTAAATCTTGATAAATCATGATGGGTGTTAAACGAAACTGTTTCTACGCACGTCGTAACATAGAAATAGTTTCAAAGCACATTGTAGATATGTATTTTTGCATATTTGATGACTTTGAGATCAGGTTTGATGGTCTCGGTTGGGTAAGAACGTAAACAATATTTCATTAATGTTAAGTGCTCTCACTAAACGGAATAGGTTCCGAATAACATTCTGAGTCATTCTTTACCGCCTCTTTTATATATATTTATCCATTGTTAAAATTAATCAGTGCTTAATTTGTAGGGCTTTATTGTTCCGTGTAGAAACAGTGTTTGTGAGGCGTCTTGTGCGATAATTAATTAGTGCCTTCATGACTGCAGGCCATTCCTCAGAGAATCGAGCTGCAGAATGAATGATGGCGTCTGATTCTTCTGACTACAGAATATTAAGTGCCCCGGTGAGCGATGAGCTTGTAAATGCAAGGCTCTATGGCAAAGAAACAAACAAAAAAAAATACTGTGTGTGTGTGTGTGTGTGTGTGTGTGTGTGTGTGTGTGTGTGTGTGTGTGTGTGTGTGTGTGTGTGTGTGTGTGTAACAGAAAAGCAGCGGCCAGTGCTCTGAGTCATCGTACAGCATTTGTGTCTTTCTTGTGCTGTGTAAATGAATGAAAAGCAAGGCCAAAAAGAGCTTTAAAAGGAATGTTTTCAAGCCCAATAACTTTCAGGGTGAATCTCAAAAAGGAAGGAGTCCTAAGTCTCGGATTAACGTATGCTTCAGTATTGAAAATGACCTGGATCTTTTTCCAGCTCTCAGCATGGGTTGTATATCTGAGAGATACCAACGAATCTTAGGCGCTTGGGAGCTCATGTATGCTGCATAGTGCAGTTAGTGTCTCCAAGCATTTTCAGGTGTCCTATTATTTTTCAGGAGCAATAGTTTATCTGTGGGGAAAAGGAAAGAGAGAGAAGAGAAAAAAGAGAAAAAAAAGAAAAAAAAAAAAGAAGAACAGAAAGAGAGAGAAAGAGAAGAGAGAGAAATAGAATTAGAGAGAGAGATATTAGATAAGAGATAGAAATAAAAAGAGATACAGAGAAGAGTAAGAGAAACCCCAGTTTTCTAACCCCTCTCTCACTCTGTCTCTTTTTCTCTCTGCCTCTCTCTCTCTCTCTGTCACCCCCCTCTCCTCCCTCTCCTCCCTCCCTCTCTCTCTCTCTCTCTCTCTCTCTCTCTCTCTCTCTCTCTCTCACTCACCCCCTCTCTCACTCTGTCTCTGTCTCTGTCTCTGTCTCTCTCTCTCTCTCTCTCTCTCTCTCTCTCTCTCTCTCTCTCTCTCTCTCTCTCTCTCCCCAGTGAATTATCTCTCTTTATCTCTCTTTTTTATACACATCGTTTTCAATGACATTCATAACTTGTTTTTTTCCTTGGTCTTTCTCATCCTCTTTGACATTCAGTCTTTGGGCCAGTGACTGTCACTATGCATTTGTCATCACTGATCATTCCTTCCACTGGGCTTCACACATTTACGTCTTGCTGCGTTTCTTCACTCGTGCTGTATTTTATAAGAAGAGTGGTGTGCCGATTTTACATTAACATTTGTGAAACTTTGCGAGAACTTTAAATTACCGAGGGAAGAGAGATGAAGATGAAGTGGGTGGTGAACGAGACCGTATATTAGAGTGCACTGCGCAATATTACCCTTATGGTTTTGTTAAATCTAAATGCATATTACATGCTGTCAGATGTGATTTTACCGCACCATATAAATCTTCTGCAGATTAAATGTAAATGTGTTTTCCATCATCAGTATATTGAAGCCTAATTTCTCCTGTTGTGTCCAACACAGAGCAGTGCACACCAGATGTGTGACGTGGTAAACGAAATTGAGGTGGAGAAGGAGCGATGTGAAAACAGAACTGCTGGGAATATAACATCAGGTAAAGTTTACAAAACTGAAGGTCATCCTACTCGATGGCTTTACGTTTTTTTTATTGTAGTAGTCTGTGGGCTTTTTCCCTTTCAAGCCTCTGATGCAGTTCCAGTCGATGGATGAAAAGCTTGGTATTTTTTTTTTTCTTCACCAGCCTCCACAAAGCATGTTTCAAGGGCTTCTGAAAGTTCATACCACTGGTTATTTAGAAGTTTCTTTGAGCTCAGAAATTATTTGTCCCCCTGTGACTCATTCCTTGCAATGACAATCTAGTGTGAAATCCATTTCTCTGAAGTGAAAGTCATGTTCACATTGTAGGAGGATAACAACAGGAGTAGGGGGACTCAAAGTCCATGCTCTTCTCTCTGAGTGGTCTGAACAGATAGCTGTATATTTCACTTCTTTTACAAACAGACATGGAATTAGTCACAGAAATATATAGCTTCACAAAAAAAAAAAAAGCACATTTCCAAGCAAATGTACTCTGAGCACTGGTAGGAAACACCAGATTTTGACCCTCAGTTGTGGAGAGCACATTTAAATGATCTTTGTACTGTAGTCGAATCTCACTAGTAGTTTTATTGTTCATGTTTTGTCTACACAATACAACATTAATGCATTAAATAGACGAGTGCACCATAAAAAGGTTTTAAAGTTTTATTTAATTTCTGTTTCTAATATCACAATTAGAACGCAGTACACAACACAGACGTATACAAATACAAATAGAGCATGATGACCTAGTGGAAAAAATATCACAGTATTTCATTAAACATTTTAAAGCACACAAGTTGGTGAAAATTGCAGGGAACAACGTTATAATATATTTGTCTACAGGGAAAAATGTGAGATGTTTGGGAAGTCTTTGGTTGGGATTTAAAAAAAAAAAAGGTAGAAATGTGATGTCAATTGTGGGGTAACTGTCTGACCAAACATGATGTACGACTGTAACTATCTAAGTCACTGCCTCATTTGCCACATACGGCTGTAAATTTGACCAGACATTTAACTTATATGTGAATTTGTGAAACAGCTAAAGGGGCTTTTGAATAGTGTGAATCCACAAAATACTTTAACCAGAATAAAATGACAATATTTCAATGATAACGACATCAGACACTGGTAACATGTTTTTAACAGATATGTTTCTGTAGACCTGTCAGTGTCTTTGATCAGTTTAAGTCTTGTATAAGTCAATGAATTTATGTGTAACACCTGTTTCTCTTAATTGTGTGCATTATGCTGGCAAAGCAGCAGTTACATGCACATTTGGGACATTAAGATGCACCATAATTGAGTGGTAAATCCTCCTTCTGTTGCCAGGCTGCAAAGGAATGTGGGACATGATCGCCTGCTGGCCGTCAGCCAAAGTCGGAGAGCTGGTGGTAATTCAGTGTCCGAATTACTTCAGGTACTTCAACGAGCACCACAGTGGAGGTGAGGCACAAAAGGATTTTGTGAGGAACTGAATATCAGTTGAAGTAGACCTTAAAATAAAATGAAAACATGACCAGTTTGTTGTGCAGGGTTTTCGAGTCCTTTCAGGTGACAGAAATGCAGTTTAGAGAAACTTTAGACTTGTAGGAATGTGTTTTATCCGAATCCAGCTTGAGATTCCACGCAGCAAAACGTGGTTCATTATATAACAAACATCTAGAGGCTGTTTTGTTGTCTGAGCTTTAATGGCTGCTGGCAGAAATGGCATGGTGAGAAATCTCTGTAATGGGATGTGGGGATTTCAGATCGAATTGTTTCTCTTAGCTATTAGCTGTTGCAGTGTTTTTATACCTCAAACCTCAAGCTGTTTACTGTAATGGTGTTTTGCGGGAAAAATGGACTGCAAATCTAATATTAGCTTACTTTAATAACCAGTGTACATCAATATACTCACTCCATTAAACAGAAAAATGTTCACATCAGGTATATGTGTGAAATGTTTTGGGCTTAACTCTGTATTTGATGATCTGTCACCATTAGTGGAGAATTTTTACGATTACTTGCGGATTTCTTGTCGGTGTGATGTGGCCGCATTAGGGTAATATAAACAGAAAATCGACAAGAGGGTTATTTACTGTAACAGACTCGCAAATGTGAAAAAAAATCCAGATTTGTAAACATATAAGGTTTTTTGTTGTGTTGTGGTTCTTTCAATCCCCTTGACTTATTACAATATGAAAAGCTGTAGTGAAAAGCTTTTTCAATCAATGCAACAGCATGAGTTCAGTCGGTGAATTCAGAGAGTTCTTTGCGACCGACACACACGTACAAGAGCCTTACGACGTTTCTCTGGTCATCTCTCTTTTATGAAAGGTTCAGTATTCCTAAAAGAATGCTCTTATCAAGTAGTATGTAAAGGCTGAGCATCTGCCACAGGGCACGATTAATATCTGTAGCATACTGGAGAATTCAGAAAAAGTGCTAGGCTGAGTACTGAATCACTGCGAGTTAAGAGGACAGCCAAATTACATAGTGGAGCTAAAAGAGTGTTATGGCTGTACCGGCACGTTCAGAGCCACGGAATTACACAAGAGTGAAATTAGTGTTAATGTTCGACATGTGTAAGAGTGTGCGGAGGCGTCGGGAGGGAAATCATTTTGCTTTAGGATAATGCAGGTTACATGACAAAGGTTGCCATCTGGTGGATCTACTACTACTTTTGGTATTATAGCATACAAAACTGTTAACGTTAACGTCCTTTCCAATGACTAATTTTAAATTCAGTTCTGCTTCTTACTTTTATCGTGCCTGTTTTGTACAGTGGGCCTGTATTGTTTTGGTTTTGCATCAAGGTTTTGGAGGAACAATATTTCTTCTTTACGTACTCTGTTGTGTGTGTGTGTGTGTGTGTGTGTGTGTGTGTGTGTGTTTTGAACTCAGTGCTTGTTGTGTTTCTGCCATTTCTTTCCTTATCTGTCACTACCTTCTTTTTGTTCTTCCTGAGAAAGAAATACATCCACGTTCAGGGCTGCCTCTGTGGCGTGTCTTTAGTCGATTGTGACTCACAAGACATGATGACGTCTGATTATAGTTTGCTCAGGATCTGATGGACAGATCAGTGATTCATCAGCCATTTGCTTTAGTTGTAGGAATGGAGTGATTTCAAAAAGAGCTGAAATGTGATAGAAGTGTAGAGCCAATGTTTATTTCGGTGCTGAAGAACATTTGAGGAACACAGCAATTCAGCACATCATATTTTCCCAAATCAAATCAACGCTATAAAATATTAGAGTGCAGAAATGAAGAGAGTCTCATTTAAAGTAGTGTTTATTTTCTATTGTTATTCTTTTACAACAAATCCTGCTCGGAATACAAGCTCGAGTGGAATTTGAAAACAGAAACATGTATGAACACATATACTGTATAAAGTGAATGACTGTAGAAGACTCACTTCTCACTGGCTCTGTTTAGTCTGCGTGTCTGACAGCTGGAGCCCCAGCTGTGTCGTTTGTGGAAGCCTCACTATAGTTTACAGGCGGATCCTAAAGAGCATCCGAACAGCTGCGTCTCTGTCTGCTATGGAATTGCAACATCTCAGACCGGTAGACCATACAGCTGTTACTGTACTTTAGGTTTACACACACACACACATACACACACACACACACACACACACACACACGCACACACATACACAACAACAGGGTATGTAAGGAAGATTTTTCATAGGAAGCTTCATTCACAACTTCCAATGCTTCTAATGCTTCCACGCACGCACACACACGCACACACACACACACACACACACACACACACACACACACACACACACACACACACACACACACACACACAACAGGGTATGTAAGGAAGATATATGATGATCTGTCACCATTCGATCTGACACCATAATGATCTGTCATAAGAGAAATTCACATTCTCCTCTTTGGTTTTTATTTATTCGTTTCACAAATTAATATCATCCATGCCACATGTAAACGAGGAGCGTACACGCAATTCTGGTCTTTTTCAACATCATGACATGCAGCAGGATATGGATTTACTTATAAACTTAGGCCTTATACACTATTACAGATAAGTTAAGTTCTATTACGGTTTGAATTTTAAACTAAGAAATTCTGTTTTGTGTACAAGCCTGCTGGATTTTATAGATTAATAAATTACAGTGAAAAGTTTACAGCAAAACAATTGGTCTTGTATGTCACTATACAGAAATGATTATTATATATAGATTTTTTTTCAATGCATACATCTAAACCGATAGATGTGATTAAAAAGCATTGCTTTAATGCTGAAATAAACCTGCATTAATAGATGCCGATTATCACTGATGAACCGTTAATGCACCAGGTTCCCAACAAAAACACCTGCTCTTAAAACAATAATCCAATTCACTCTGCTTATTAATTAAACTGTGTGACTAAACACCAGGAAAATGGCTCCCATCATCCAGTAATTCACATGATTATGAAATTTAAACGTAATTTTTTACAACATAATTACACTGATCACTGAAATATAGACCATCATCATTCACTTAATATAGCTATCTTTACATACAGTATTTCCTAACATATTTTTGTCTAAACTGTTATTATACCCCCATCAAGGGTTATACAGGGTCTAATATAAGCATCGGTGGGATTCAAATGTGATGTGTTTGAGGCTCCACAGTCTCCTACAGTGCCACAGTCATCTGTGGCTGGGAGACAAGAGAACAAAAGCAGCCACACACTGGATTAGAGGGATGGCTTACTTTTACTCCCTGGTCAATGATAGCGACGCTAGACAACCGTGAATGTCTGTGAGCACACGTATGTCAAAAGGGAGAGATAACGACGAGACTTATGTGGCAATAATAATCCTAATTTACACCCAGGTACCTGATCTTTTAGAAAAACAAAGCAGTTGATAGTTAACATCCCACATTTATGACATATACATTATAGAAAACATCAATGAATTAAAACAAGTGAGAACCCAATGTTGCATGTCCTGATTGATTTATTAACATATTCAGTATGAGACCAGTGCAATCCTGATATTGATTTGATGTCCCAGTTTCCACTTTCCATTGAGATTGATCTGTAATATATGTGACCAGACAGAGCAGCTGGGGCAAAATGATTGTTGAAATGCCACTCATAAAGGATCAGCGATGTCGAGTGGTAGTTTAAGAGTAAACCGAGTCAGTGTACTGAATCATAGATGATGGATTGATGGAAGCGACAGATGTGTGATAAATTCAGTGCAGTGTGTGTGAGGTTTTCTGTTTAGGTTAAAAGGGCATTGGTGACTCCAGGGATTTGAAGTGTGGTAGAGATGAAGAGAGCAAAGGGATGACTCAACTGGTAATCAGTGCTGTGAGCCTGTTTCAGGGTGAACTGTGTCCTTATCAGCTTAAAAGCATAACAAGCACTTAGCCGAGAGTGATAATTGTAAGTGCTTTGTAAAGTTAGTTTAATTAATTCTACATTAATGAGTGACAACACAACACATCATTTGGCTCTTTAATTCCTATGACAGCGTGTGATTGTGAAGTAGTATGCCACATGATTAATGATTTAGAATTTATGCAGGCTTTATAAAGCATGACAAGGTGTGTCATTACAGGAAAATAATCAGATCCAGTAATAAACCATACTGTGAGTATTTCAGCATGTGGGATTTTAGACCTGTTTAAATACAGTAATTATACCACAGCGCAGTCGAATGTGCTTAATTTTCATGTAAAACAAGGATATCTAAATAAAACAGAATTATTGACATGCTTACGTTCAGATTAGGAGAATGCACTGGGGAGAGAGAGAGAGAGCGAGAAAGAGAGAGAGAAAGAGAGAGAAAAAGAGAGAGAGAGGGAGAGAGAGAAAAAGAGGGAGAGAGGGAGAGAGAGAGAGAGATTGGAGATTGTTATAAACCATTACAAATTGCGATGTGTTGTTCATTAATAAATGAACCAAATCTTTGCAAATCACTGGCATCTATTATCATTTCTAAAACTGAAGAACCTTTCTGATATTGTATCTTATGCCATATGTCTCAATTATTCATCACTTCTCTGTCCTTGTTCTCGTCCTGCCACCTCCTTCATTAACTCTGAGTAATGAGCTGCAGTGTGCCATTATCTCATTAATTCAGCAGTGTACAGAACTGCACTCGTGCCCAGGTGTCAAAAAGCTATAGCTAAATTATTATCACTTGTTTAATGAGATCGATTCGAGGATTCAAATGTAGCACAAATACAGATAGTCAAGCAAAATATTGTACGCTCATGTATTCATGCAAGAGTCTTTGTTTAGTATCATGTTTTAGAAATGCTGTAATTTGGTGCTCAGTTTTTAAAAAAAGAAAATATCTGTGAGTATATTTACTCTGAATGATGATTCTCTGCATAACGCTCAGGTGCATAGATGCGGCATTGTAATTGTAGGTTTTCTTATTATTGTTCTTGTACTTTAACAATGAGAGACCTTTGGATATGGAGAAAAAATAAACTAAATATTTAACTAATGATGTCTTTCACAGATATTGTTGACTGCTTCGTCTGAAATATGAATCAAGAGCTGTCCTGATTTATTTTATGCAGTTATTCATTCGAGGTATACGCTTATGGAAATGCGGATGTTGCGACTCAGGTTACTTTTCATTTCTTGCACAGAATGAATTATTCCTGTATGGAATATGTGGCCAGATGTTCTCGTTCTCATCACACTTCAATCAGTCTTCAGGTGTTAGTGGATATTCTCTCGGAATTGTGTGTGTGTGTGTGTGTGTGTGTGTGTGTGTGTGTGTGTGTGTGTGTGTGTGTGTGTGTGTATGCTTCCTGTTGGTTTTAAAATTAGTTCAGCATTATAATAGCTGTATTTGTCTCTTTTAGAGCTAATTCCAAGTGGTAAATAACTTTATCAATAAGCAGGCAAGAAAAACACAACAGTGCAGTGGATTTCCAGTCTGGAGCACAATCAATAAAACAATAAATTAATATTAATATAATTAGGGTTTTATTAATATTAATGAGCCTGGTCTAAAACTAATTATTTTTATAATAACAGCTCATACAGGTACTTATACGGCATATGTTTGACATAATCTAAGACTAGAAATAAAAGTGTTGTTTACGTCAAATGAAATCTATGAGATAATGGGATGATATCGATGTAAAAACTGTTTTTTTAAACATTTATTTATCATTTATGGAGCCTGAATCCAGAAAGGTCTGGACAGTGAACTTTATGATTTTATGATCTATAAAATGCTGTGTTAAGAAAGAAAGAGAGAGAGAGAGAGAGAGAGAGAGAGAGAGAGAGAGAGAGAGAGAGAGAGAGAGAGAGAGAGAGAGAGACAGGAAGAGAGAGAGAGATAGAGAGAGAGAGAGAGAGGCAGGGAGAGAGATAGACAGACAGAGAGAGAAAGAGAGAGAGAGTTTTAATTGTAAATAAAATCTATAAACCTTTAAAATGCACAATGTTTTGTGCTTTAATAAATTAAACATAGGATTAGTTGGAAAATTGCTGTGATATAACAGAATGACACGCTCCAGACCTGCTGTTATACAAAAATAATGCGCTTTAGGGAGGTAGCCACGCATCATGAATAAAATGCAATCTGTTTTGTCAGTCTGTATTTTTTATCGCCTTGTTTTTCCCGGCTTAAAGGCATACTCTTGATTTAACACCTGAAACATTCAAGAGCAAACAGATAATCTCAAACAGCATGTAGTAATCTCAATAACTGTCAAAAAAAGCCATTTAAATATTCTCAGTCGCTGGCCTGAATTCGGCTTTACAGGAGTGATTAGAGTGCACAGGACTGGAGTCGAAGAGTTTGGAGTTTCACTTGTGAAATATGGAAGCCTTCTTCTGAATATGAATTTTAAAGTTGCTTGGGTGACTTTAGTTGTACTCCACTGTGCTTAATCTTACACCATTTACGTCTTTCAAAGTCAACCTTCGTTTTTTTTTTGTTTTTTTTTCACGGACCTTCATCTCTTCCTCCTATCGCTTGCCAAGACAATACAGCAAATGATTAACTCCAGCACACATTTGTCATCACAGCTGCATTAAGACTGTCTCTGCTTTTCTTCATTTTTTGGCCCAGCTAGTGTTAAGTGCTTGGTAAGGAACACTGAAGCAGAGCACACCCAGTTTTAACGTTTCCACCGGTATGTAGTTGACATCATTATGACAGTTCACACAAAACCCTGATTGATTATGTTACTGTATATAAGAGGAAAACTATCTGAACTGTTCCTGCAGGATATCACACCAAATGTCATTAAAAGCAAGATGTCATCAGCTTCTCATTGTCCATTTATAGTAACATTTTCCTGCCTTTCAATTTGTTCTGGATAAATAGCCGTTATACAAACACACTTGTTTTTTTAAGTTCCCTCTTAAGTAAACTTTATTTTATTCACTCAAAAAACAACAACAACTACATTCACACTCAATGAGGAGGTTAAGCTTAAAGAACAGGAAGCTAAGACATGTGAGTTCAGTCTGGAGGTGAAACAATAAAGCTGTTTAACTATGACTCATGCAGCCTGATCTTAGATGTAATCTCAATCCTGTCCTGTTCTTTGAGTATTATCAGAGACTGTAGCATGGAGGAAGTACTTAAGAGTTGTAAAAGCCAGAAACAGCATGTAGAATGAAAGAAGTTTGAACCCAGTTCAACTTATAAGGTTTTCACATCACAGTTTATTTGAAGTTTTAATCCGACGCAAATTACATTTGGTTCAAAGAAAATGTTAGCCCTATGTCAGAAAATGTCAAATCTTCGACTGATTCATTCCAACACTGAAAAGAACACAATAACACATTCCAACACTGATTCAGTTCAGCAGAAGACATTGTCCAGAACCGCACTGATTCAGTTCAGTAGAAGACATTGTCCAGAACCGCACTGATTCAGTTCAGTAGAAGACATTGTTCAGAACTGGATTGATTCAGTTCAGCAGAAGACATTGTCCAGAACTGGACTGATTCAGTTCAGTAGAAGACATTGTCCAGAACTGGATTGATTCAGTTCAGCAGAAGACATTGTCCAGAACTGGACTGATTCAGTTCAGTAGAAGACATTGTCCAGAACTGGATTGATTCAGTTCAGCAGAAGACATTGTCCAGAACTGGATTGATTCAGTTCAGCAGAAGACATTGTCCAGAACCGGACTGATTCAGTTCAGTAGAAGACATTGTCCAGAACCGCACTGATTCAGTTCAGTAGAAGACATTGTTCAGAACTGGATTGATTCAGTTCAGCAGAAGACATTGTCCAGAACTGGACTGATTCAGTTCAGTAGAAGACATTGTCCAGAACTGGATTGATTCAGTTCAGCAGAAGACATTGTCCAGAACTGGACTGATTCAGTTCAATAGAAGACATTGTCCAGAACTGGATTGATTCAGTTCAGCAGAAGACATTGTCCAGAACTGGATTGATTCAGTTCAGCAGAAGACATTGTCCAGAACCGGACTGATTCAGTTCAGTAGAAGACATTGTCCAGACCCAGACTGATTCAGTTCAGTAGAAGACATTGTCCAGACCCAGACTGATTCAGTTCAGTAGAAGACATTGTCCAGACCCAGACTGATTCAGTTCAGTAGAAGACATTGTCCAGAACTGTCTCAATTCTAAAGAAATTCAGAACAGTGTTCAGCTAGAATCTGACTTGTTTCAAAAGAGAACATTGTAAAGAACAGGACTAGTTCAGCTCAAAAAGAAGATATTGTAAAGAACTGGACTGATTCGATTCAGTAAATGACTTTGCACCGGACAACTCAGATTATTTTCAATTCTTTTCATTTTGGATAAACTCATTGTTCGGAACATGACTAATTCTCTTCAGTAGCAGATACTGACACAGGATACGTTTAGTTTAGAGAACTAATCGTCTGGTCTATCTTCTGGATGCACCATACAAACAAAAAAACACATTTCTGGGTGTACAAACAAGTGTTTGTGTATATAGATGTTTAGTGTTGATTATATCCATCACTCTGTCTCTGTCACTCAGGTAATCTCTCCAAGACTTGCACAGCAGAAGGCTGGACTGAGGTGCATCCCATAATGATCGCTGTGAATTGTGGTTATAATCTCAACAGCACCGTCGATGATGTAAGTCTGAGTTGAATGTAACGCTTCTTATTTTTTTCAGCAAGTGTGTGTGGCTTTAGAAAACATATAGTAGAAAAATGACCAAAAACTCCTTAACATGAGTTTCACCTTTGCCTTTAGAAGCTTGAGATCTTACTGTATGTTCGAGAGTACGCACACACACAGCTTGGAAACCATTTATTTTTCTTTATATATTCATTGCCATATCATGAACCCTCACCTCAGGAGCTGAGTTTTAATATTGTTTCATTGTGACTCAGCAGTGCATCTCCTGCTCTTTAGCTGTCTGTCACTCTCCTGGCACAGACCAAAGTGACACATTAGGCTCAATTACACCGAGCACTTGACATCAAAGCATTTTAAAAGAAACCTACCAAGACTGCCAGGTCCTCAGTGGTGAACCATCTCATAGATTCTAAACAGCGCTGTGATGAGAGAAACTAATGACCTTTTCA
This sequence comes from Tachysurus fulvidraco, assembly GCF_022655615.1. Lineage (NCBI taxonomy): Eukaryota > Metazoa > Chordata > Actinopteri > Siluriformes > Bagridae > Tachysurus > Tachysurus fulvidraco. The sequence continues at coordinate 14,907,761 of NC_062542.1, read as the reverse complement.
TGCCTTTTTTATACATACTGATATACTGAACCATCTTTGTACACCTATAATGCCCACCTTCAACCCATGATGAACCAATGACCGTTGATGACTTCGCTATTTTCTACAGGGCACAAGCATGTAGGGGTTACAAAAAGGACACAGACAAGTTTTTTTTTTTGAGAATATGTACATCACATACTTTTAAACCTAGCTATTTAGATATCATTTTGAGTATGTTATAGTATAGGACTTTCCATTTGGGATTGGTGCACTGTTCTTTAGAAGTCTCCACAGCGTAACAGACTACAGTCTAGGTCATTTAAAAACTATTACATTAAAGCTTACATTTCACACAAGATGAATCGTATAGCTTTTCTGCACGCAGGGGAAATAATTACAGATTTATTCTGAAATAGGGAAGAAGGGCCTTGAGGAAGAAAATATGCTAGGAAGGCGTATTGAATGATGGATGAAGATCATAGTGGTATCTCAGGCTACAGCAGGAAAAAGGCTGTATTTTTTTTATGACAGATAAACATGTTCTGACCCTGCTATTATCACTGGAGTTGACTTCATGGTCTGATTTAAAAACAATCACCTGCTGAACATTACTTTTTTTTATTATTATTATAAATCGTAGTCTTTTCAATGAACAACATCCACCATAGCTTGCTGAAGGCTGAGCATAACTAGAAGCTATTATTCGATTATGTGAACAAACTTAAAAGTAAAGTGTTGAATTAGTTGAACCAATCTCATCGACTGGCATCCATCTTCTATCTATCCTATCTGAGTGATAACAGTTTTTCAGTCATTGTCTACGAAATGTCTGCAGTTTCATTTAGTGGCTAATTAAGTGAAGCCAGATACATTCTTACAGTACGTGAAATAAGCCAAAGACTGACAGTACCATAAGATATGTACCATACGATAATATTTTTTCCTAAGCTGATACTTTGTGATATGTCTAAATTTAAAAGTATTTTGTTGCGAAAATCCAGTTTTAATGTACACTTGATTTATAATGCACTGTACGTTGTTTTCAAATCTCTTTTAAGGATCATTTCCTCCGGTCAGTTAAGATTGGTTACACCATCGGATACAGCGTTTCACTCATCTCTCTGACCACGGCCATAATCATACTGTGCATCTTCAGGTATGGAATTACTTTCAAATGCTGAACAAAACATAATATGCATAATCTTACGTGATGGTTTCCTCATCGATTTCTAATCAATAGTGTGATAATTACTCTTCTCTGACTGGCTGAATAAAACAGTAGACAACTACATGTAGTGTACATCATAAACTTCACAAGCTGATGATTTAAAGCTGAAAATAACATCTGCACAAAATAAAAATTATAAGTAAGTGTAATCTCTTGATAATCCCCTGACCAGTTACACCCATCTCAGTGGAGTAGCAGATAGATTCCTGACAGGTTGAGATTATTTTTAACATTGTACCTTAAACTTTACAAGAGTTCCACTGTGGTTTAAAATAACATGAAGGATGCATCTGCGATGCTGTATACAATGGATGCTTATTTAAATATTTACCTTGTAGGCAGCTGTGAGTTATCAGCAGGACGATTGATTTACGATTGATAGGGCAAAGGGTTTCTGTAGAATTTAAAAATATCTCAGCTGTTTATATTGACATTTCATTGGCAGACCGCATTGGCAGACACTCGCAGAGCGCATCATCTTTCTTCTGCTCTGTTCTGTACTTTCACAAGCTTGCTTCAAGATTATAAAACCACAAACACTTTTCTGAGGTTAGAAGACTCACATTTTGAGAACACATGCCAATTAGGTACTGTGGCTTTAAACCAGATTTCCCAGCTCAGTCAATTGTAATGTTGACTTTATCACTGCCGGTGCAGGGCCGGGAGGCTAACGCAGCCCTAACATGTCACTGATCAGCTCAATGGTGAGTTTGCTTGGCCTACAGGTAGATTTTAAAGATAAATTTGCAAAACACTGTTTATCGTGTCTCCGGGCTCATCACCTAGACACTACAGAGTGACGGTTCTCATTCCAGGCTCTCATTTTGATGATTAGGTTTGAGCTGTGTAATTTAACACAACAATGCTGAACTACAGCTGCGTTGGAGGAGATTACACGCCCCAACAAAGCTGTAAATGCGATCATTCACAGATTTGGTTTAACATGCATGATGCTGGGTGGTGTTGTATGACCTCATTGCGTTAATTTGTCCACAGAGAAATATTGGGTGGGCTTTTAAGAACACTATTTAAAGACAGTAAAAAATGATCCAGTATACACTGATTTGAATTCGTGTGCTCTTACGTGCGCTTTTATTTACCTCACTATGCCATGCCTTTTTTGTGTAGGTTTAGTAGAAGAAAACATAAGGGATAAATACACATATATTAAACATCGCCGAAGGGTAATCCATATTCAGAATCCATGACACAATCAAGAGTGGAAAAAACAACAACTGGAAACAATCTATGTTGGACACAATAATAAGAATTTGCAACAAGAAACAAGAAGGAATAAATAACCAAACCAAATATCCAAAGGAGAAACATAGTCAGAGAGTTTATATTCATGAATAAATATGTATTACTAAAAATGCAAGGACAGCAAAGTAGGTTTGTGCAAAGTGTGGGTAATTATATTATTAATATTACATAATATAATTAGATAATTATAACATAATATATAATAATAATAACATAGTCTTGCTGTTATTTTAGCATTACTATAAAACACAATGAGCCTGACACTTATGTTACATTAATGCCAGTTTAGCTTTTTTCATACATTTTTTTCAGAATGAAATATATAATTTTGTCGTAGCTCTCTACATCCAATTCCTGTGTAGAGAATGTATTTACAGGATGATTCATCCCTGCCCTTTTTCATACTGGTGACTTGGAAGGACACCGAATGTTCTGTAATGAAGAACCCCAGTGATATTTGAGAGCTATAAATATAAGGCATGATCATTGTACAATATACACAGTCTCCGAACAGCCTACCACTCCATACTAGTAATTGGTCGCAGTCGCTGGCCTGAATTCGGGTTTACAGGAGTGATTAGAGTGCACAGGGCTGGAGTTCAAGAGTTTGTGGAACTCTCATAAGGCTTATTTGAACCATATTTGTTTTAAACAGGGAAGAGGCGGAGAGTGCTTTCTTATTCCCATCTGGATCGGACGCTGTGTTCCTTTATCCTCCTAACAAATTCCTGCCACAAAATACCTCAGACAATCTCAAATCTGGGCTGATAATTTAAGAGTTTACTTAAACATCTCAGGGATTATACAAGCAGATGTTGCCACACCGTACACAGCAATAAATACTTACAGCTACCAAAGTAACAGCTGCTTAACATTTTTAGTTTAGGTTGTGTTATTGCTTTCACTGAGAGATTTTTAGAGGGGGAAAAAAAGAAAAAGAAAGAATACGATCTTGCATGTTGATTCAATTAGGCCAGTATAGTGAAAGCCACCGGAAGCCTAAAAGTCTCACTGTGTAAGTGCGAAAACCACAATATCATCAGTCTATAAGTAAATCATGGTCCAGTTATCCGTTAATATCATCCTAATATCATCATTGTAAAAGAAAATCTCTGGAAACTAATTTACCCCACAAGAGATTTGTCACAGAGGAGACAACAGGACCCACAGAATGCACACTAAACAGGAAGCATCCTTGACAAGAAGACTTTACAATTCACATCCACTTTATTCTTACTGTATATCTGCCTTGACCACAACAGAAATTGGCACATTAAGCTTGAAGTACTCTTAAGACTCTGCAGCAGTACAGATAATAGTCTGCAATTTTAAAGCTTTCTATTTAAATTTGGACAGTGACCACTCTTGTCCTGGTAAAGGCCAAACAAGTGCAAGAAGATGAATCCAGCTTTAATATCTTCTATCTCTGAGCCAAGCTAATCTTTTTAGACTGCAAATTATAAAATCTAATCAAGGTACCAGTGTTTAATTTGCACCGTAGGGTTTCTTACTTTAAGTGCGTTATATTAGGAAATGTTTTATCACTTTGTCTCGGCTTTTATAACATGAGCAGCTAGTATAATTAACTCGGATCTATTTGGGTTATCCGAGAACGGAATATAAATTACAATTACAAAAAAAACAATGACAAAATATTTATTTTATTAACTGTATGAACTGTTTGGTATAAAGTCTTTGGTATTATGTAATATTTTATAACGGGCTTTAATTTCATAATAACTTTGGAGTTCTCTGTATGTTTTGTGTTTCAGTCGATCGACAACCTGTGTATTTTATGTGCTTTATATGCTTTATAGGTATTTTGTTACCGTTTAATCATTCATAAAGTAGTACCTTTACTTCAGCAGAATGGTATTAAGGTGGACAGTGAGGTTTCTGAAACATTTCAGATTTAGGTCTGAATCACGTTTTACTCCTTGGATTTATTTTCAGGAAACTTCATTGCACGAGGAATTATATTCACATGCACCTGTTTCTGGCCTTCATCTTGAAAGCCATCTCTGTATTCATTAAAGATGTTGTCCTCTATGAAGTCATTCAGGAATCAGAAAACTGCTCCATCGGCACTGTAAGTACTTCACGCCATTTTCTACTCTTGCATCAATTCTTACTTGCAGTTTCTTTCAGTTTCATTCAGTTTCAGTGATTAATGATATCCTCATCTGAAAGATTCTTTATATGATAAAGAAGAATTTTTTAATATTGTTGTTTTTACAGTAACCCTTCCTTTACTGTTTCTAAGTTAACACTGTAATAACTCTAATAGCAATTCCAGTTACACGACTTTACAAGGTTTAGATTGTATACGATTGTTTAAATATTCTATATCAATCCATTTGAGGTTGTGCTACAATCAGACATATTATATTATGTACTTTAAGTCGGGTTCAAGACGTTTTTAATATTTCAGACTGATATTATACAGGTCTACCTTTTTTATTTTAAGCATGAAAATATGCGGAAAACCTTCTGCTTTACTGCGAATATTTTAAAAGATTGTTTATTTTAATAAATCTGCATGAAAGCTGCTTTATTAATCATCTCTTCTGGCTCTCAATAATTTCCCCTGGCTTGATTGCCATATTAAATTCCACTTAATTCCACTTATGCGAGTCAGCATCAGGGTCGAGTTTGGGACACCGACACCACGACATCACACAAACAAGCTGTATTTAGACATTTGTCACAATATTTAACATCGAAATTGCATTTGTAAAAAGCCTCTTAAAGATGGCTGCCAGCACAGAGCAAGTTTCACAGGAGATCCGTGAGAGGACTCGGCTGCTTTATGTGGATCTCTGACATAAACAAACTTGACGGAGGAAACATTATCCCTGAAAAGCCTGTCCAAGCAGTTCTCTTCAACATACCAGATATGGTAGATAAAGTGAGAGGGAGGATAATAATGCGAGAGATAAATAGTGATAGATAAAGTGAGAGCAAGGCCAAATACAGCTGTTTAATTAGCAAGTTCTGTTTAAATTCGTGTCTGTTTAGAGTCGCATTCAATATTGCAGAAGGCCTGTGATTGTTATCACTTTACAGCAAAATGTCATTCACTCAACATGTCAAAAACATGCATCCTGGAAAACCTCAAAATATACGTTTGCAGTTACAAATCACTGACACTGGAGGCTCCTTCCAAAAATGTGAACAAATAAATAAATAAAACAACAACAACAATTAGACACCGTACAAGTCCCTGTGTACGTTGTTACTATAGAACCTATTATAAAAGTGCATAAACCTTGCAGCCAGAACTTCTGTCAGATCTGTTATAGAAAGTGAATAACCTTCTGACCAATCAGGCTCAAGTATAACGTGGTATAATTTCAGTTAGTGAACAGGGAATATTGTTAAGAGAATTAAATATCAGAGAATTGCCAGGTTACAGGTTACGTGTTGAACTATCAGTGCCTCAAACGTTAGGCCTGGAGCTCAGGATGATGACAGATCATTACCGAAAAAGTATTATAAAATAATCCATTATGCGGTGATTTGCTGCATAGGGTCATATTAAGCACATGATAAAAACCGTGTTTTCACCCTGTTCCTGGCCTCGCCTCCAGCCAAAGCTTTTTAAATCCATTTCAGGAAAAGGACCTAAAGCAGGAGGCCATGTTTTAGCTAGGCTTTTGGAGCAATTTTAGATGATGCGGGTGCATTAGAACTACAGACAGAGCCCATTTATATCACGTTCTCTATGCAGAAAGCATCAATCAGTTTCCACACTCCAAACCCCAGAGTGTTCTGTTTTTCTGGTGAAAAGTTTTTTACACTGCCATGTGAGAGATTCATTATGGAAACAGGAATGAAGCTTAGAGCTGTGGGGGAGTTTGAGTGCTTGTCTGATTCGGCTCGATTTGCAGCACCTCAGGGAGAGAGAATTAGAGACATTTGTTCCGACTAAAAAAATAATTTGGGGCACAAATCACAGGGCATGTCCAGTAGTGTTTAGGAGACTTCTGTTGTGGAGTTGGGTTTGGTCTCATTTGTAATTCTGAATTTTTGTAGAACAAAGTTGAGACTCATCATGGATTCATTCCATATATAATCTGTCTGCACTTCGTCTCAATGTCCTCAACCCGTTGTTCATGTTTTGATTTTGCGTTTCTCTGCTCTCTGATGTCTGTTTCCTGTAACCTGCCACAGACCTTTGGTTCTGCAGGTTTGTTTTGTTGTTTGTTTTCTCCTGAACCGGTTTCCATTATGTTACTTATACAGGGCTGGAACAAACATCAACCAGGGAAATACAGCACAAAGGAAAAGATAAAAAAAAAAAGCAGGATATTGGGATGTTGTCTGCATGATAAGGGACAACAACAAATTTAGCTCAAAATATTTCTCACATGTAAATACTCTCCAAAGCCAGTATAAGCAGGCTGGGAGTAAAAGCATGTCCTTAGCTCCTTTGTCCCAGACCGAATTTTAAAGAAATGAATGCTAACACATGGGAGCGACTTACAGCTAGGTAGTCTTAAAGCTCTAAATCCTTTCTTATCTTTTTCACTTACAAATTCATTTTTATGCTAAAACAAGCGAAATCCCAGCGACACCGTCCTCACCATAAAGCCCTCCGCTGGTATTAATCACTTCTTTTCCCCACCGCAGAGTTTGTTTAGTAATTACTCAGAGCACTGAACATTGATTTGTAAATGAGCTTTTTGAAATCGTCACCTAATGAAACTGAAACGTCATCTTTTTTTTTTTCTTCTTCCTTTTTTTAAACTAATTAATTGAATACTCTTGATTGTGTGATAGGTAATTCTGAAGATTTTTTTTTTAATTATTCTTCGTCGCTGTACCGGGCCGACGGTTATGTAAATATTTTAACATTTGACTGTACTCATGCACCAACAACACATCGAATGAATACCAATACATTTTGTCAACAAATAAAGCTAATAGGAATAATTTGCCTACACGTATAAGTTGCTATGAACATACTGTAACAATGCGAATCCTATCTCCATTTTTTAGTTTGATGTGGCGTATGTAAGCAGATTAGAAGTTAAAATGTTTTTTTTAGGTTGTTTTCATTTATGCCTAGTTAACGACTTACTGTACAAGGGTTAAAAAAGGATTTCTTTAAGAATGTCAAAGTTTCTTTCAATGTTCCTTTGATTATTTTCAGGTCGGCTGCAAAGCTGCCATGATTTTCTTCCAGTATTGCATTATGGCGAGTTTCTTCTGGCTCCTGGTTGAAGGCTTGTACCTACACGCCCTATTAGCTGTCTCGTTCTTCTCAGAGAGGAAATACTTCTGGTGGTACATCCTGATTGGCTGGGGTGGGTAGCCAACACATGACTCTGTTTGTGATGAGGGACACTTTCGAACAGCAATGTTTTGAAACGCATCGCGATGGCAGCTCTGTTCTTTTGAACAGGTTCGAACGAGTATTAGATATACTGTACAGTATGTATATCTTGAAATACACAGCATCGTTCCTTTCATGAACCTTATGCTTTAAAATCTGAAGCACTATTCGTCTATTATGTAAAGTTTTTGGGGAATGTCTGTAGGAAATAGCTTCAGTTCTCACACGCTGAGGGATCTTTATATAATTTTAGAGATATTAACCATGCAAAGTGACATGGAAGTGACTGCATACAACTTTTTTTTATTAATAATGGATTATTTTGACATTTATTCTAAGCTTTTGTTGGCCTCGTGGCTTTTTATTAATAGGTCACCATACATGACGTAACACAGCAGTAGGACACTACCTGAAACATTCTTTTTTTAAACAGCATCTACATTTTTTTTGTTCTGCTTTTTAAACAAAGCTTTTGTTTTGGTCTCAGCAGGAGGTAATAAAAAGGGTGAATGCTGCTAGAGGTTTTTATACTAGATAAAAAGCTCAAACCCTGATTTCCCACATGATTTAATAGAATCTTTACCAACACAGCAATTTTTATTACCGGGGTTGTTTTTACTGGTCATTTTTTGTACAAGGTAAAATACACACAGTCTATAAAAGTTACTGACCCGATGTGTTTGCGGAGATCTAAAATCTCAGAGAAACCTAATCGAACCTTTCATTAGCATTATATCATATAATATTACAATAATCGACATCTCCCCATGCCGTCTTCTGTGCAAAATCATTAAAGATTCGATTAAGTAGAAATAAAATTCCCCACGGATGACCAGCTTATCAGTCTTCAGCAGTTTGTCTACGTCCACCACTGAAATAAGTCTCCACATCTCATTGCAGTTAACCTTTAATTGATTTGCAAATTATCGTAGCCTCTTAGTCTTTTTTTTTTTATAAGAATAGGATCAGTATATTGTTATTCGATTTTTTTTTTCTGCGTGCCGGTTAAGGCAAGTTATACGGTTAAAATGCTTTGTCCATATGTTTGTGTATACAGTATTTTACTTAAACTTCATGCAAATGAATGCATATTTAAATGTCCCTCTCCATTATCATTTTTGTTTAGCTTGATAGCTCTGGCTTATACACCTGAGTCCTCTAGCTCTGGCCTATACACCTGAGGAAATTACCTGAAATCTTTTGTGCATTTTTTTTTCTTCCCGGTTGTAGGAGGGCCACTGATTTTCATCACAGCCTGGAGCTTTGCCAAAGCCTATTTCGATGATGTCGGGTATGTTACGTTCATAAAACACCACAGACTAACAAAAATAAGGTTAAATTCTCCTACAGGGTTAAACCTAAAGCTAATTCAAACTGACAAACTCACAGCAAGTTACTTATTCAACACTGGTAACACTGAGTGCCTCTAGAAATCATGTGTTAAATCCTCCATTAAATGTTTTCTCTTCTCTGTCAGGTGCTGGGATATTATAGAAAAATTAGACCCGTTCTGGTGGATCATCAAAACACCTATATTAGCTTCTATACTGGTGAGATTACACGTTTTCAAAGAAATATATGGCTGATGCAAAAGTTATATAGTGACCTTGATGGTAAAAATTGAATAACCCGAAGGTGTATTTTATATTGAATAATCTGTCTGTGAGCTACATAGCTGATAATCTCAGCGTATTGTCACCTTATCCTCGTGTATTAAAGTAAGAGCCGTCTAATTTACTTCCATATTTCCCTTAGGACAAAAAATATGAAACTGTTTATTGATTTCAGTGCATCAGTAATGGTAGCCAAGACCCAATTGGATTTCTATAGCGCACTGTGTCTGAAAAACACGGAATTATGTTTGTGATGATTTAAAGTAATTTTTTTTGGTCAATACATAACTTATGTAAATAGCAGGTTTGTACAACAGTACAACTAATTTAGTAGGAAATACTAAACGTGTGTGTGTGTTTGTGTGTGTGGTAGAGGTCTTCACGGTCCACTTAGAGCCGAAAACCCGAGGTCCGACCCGAGACCCGAGAGGGTACGGGTCTAAAAGTTTCACGTGTGCCTCGGACACGGGTCGGGTATAATAATAGCGGCGTCGGGTCTCAGTAATTTAAAATGAATTTGTTTTTACCGAACGGACCCGAGAAGACTCGAACTACTGTATCTCGCGTGTGTGCATCGACTCGAGTCCTTTTCCAACCTCTCCTCTGTTTGCCAAGGCCGCTTGCGACATGTGGCTGGCGACGTGTGACTGGCGGAATTTCAACTAATTTTCGTTGAAACAGACCTGTCAATCAATTTTATATATATATGCACGTCGGGTTCGGGTAAAAAGTGCTTCGGGTCACTTCGGGTCGGGTAAATTTTTTTAGACCCGAGAAGACCTCTAGTGTGTGGGTGGGTGTATTGTATATACCGAATATGAAAACAGTTAGTCAATGTGTAGTAACAAATTCTTTGAAGTCATCGTAATGTAAATGGTTACTGACCGTGCATCATGGAATATTAGCATTAGTTAGTGGCTTGTATACACTATATGTGCAAAGGTTTGTGGAACCCTGACCATCATACCCATATAATCATCTTAACCTTGTTGAACATCCTATACCGCATTTGGTCCCTCTTTGCTGGTACACTAACCTCCACTCTTCTGAGAAGGTTTTTAGTTTTCTAGTTTTGCATCATACAAAAAACATTTGCTTCCCATTTTGTGGTAACACTTTGAATAAGATCCATGTATAGGTGTGATAATCAGGTGTCCACATACATTTGGCCATATAGACTATGTAGGATATTTATAAGGCTACAATAACTCTTTGTAAACACGGATAGCAGAAAAGCATCCAAGCACGTATCATATACTGCACTGGCCAGTCAGTCCTACTGAGCCCCAAAACAAGACATCAACTGACATAGCAAGCTGACAAAATCACTGGATATTGACTGAAAATATCGACCATTTGCTTTCTGTGGCCTCGTCATGTTTGCAATAGAGTGAACTGAATAAGAAAGCAGGACATGTCCTCAAATGGACGGAGCATTAAAGATGAATCTACTGTACTCTTCCTGACAGCAGGAGAAATGTGATACCATTAGGATTCACTTTGCAAGAAAATTTGTCACATCACCGCTGAATGTTGAGAATATTTTAGGAAAAAGCGTTAGAGATTTTTAGTCTTGTATGTAAAGTAAAAGATGAGGAGCAGGATATTTTACTATCAGTTATTTTGGCACTAATAACATTTCCATGCACAATAAAAGCTTTTAACTACATTCATCTCCCCTGCAGAGGAGGAGAGAAGGGGAATGTGGAGAGATGCGCATGGCCACCGTTGGAAAATCTGTTTCCCTAGTTAAATGTTTATGCAGATTTTATGATGTCTGGGATTTGCGCTCTCCAGCAAGCATGTGATTTGTGGCTGTAGCAAACAAGGATAAAGTAGACACTTCTCACTTCCACCCACTCACTCATTTCCTCGTCAAAGTGCAGCAGAGAAACAGCTGCTCTGTGCACATCACACGTTTGAGGTTTCCACAAACATTATTGAACAAGAGTCCATTAGTCCTGTTTTCTCTCTGTATGGCCTGTGGTTTGGGCTTCTTGTGTGTCTGCTAATAGGATGCAGCTTTAGTTTATTTTTTTATTTTTTTTAGACAAACCAACACATTGTGCTTTGGGTAATAAATTAGTTTCATGGTGTATCATCAATTATGGGACCTGGCGCTGAGTAAAAGAGCACACAAATCATGCTGTTGTTTTTTTCTCCAATGACAGATGAACTTCATCCTGTTCATTTGTATCATACGCATTCTGCGGCAGAAGATCAACTGCCCCGACATCGGGAGAAATGAATCAAATCAATATTCGTGAGTGTCTTATTCACTGTCGCAACTTTTCCGTTAATGTGTTTTTTGTGTTTTTTCAGGTTCACAGAATGTGTGTTTATTTTAAGCAGTTTTTTTTTCTCCAGAGAGCCACAATGTACACAGTATTATGAAGAAGTACGTAGAAAGCATTTTATCTCATGTAATTTTAATGCAAGGCACAAGAAGAAAGACATTTGAGTCCTTCCTCAGTGGCCAGCGGCGAAGCGAAGTTGTCTGCATTAGAGCCTCATCTCCGTAAATGTCAGTGGATCCTGCCAGATATACTCACGTGACTTAATGTCCTTTGTCCTCAAGTAGCTTCATATGAAGCAGGACGAGTCTGTCTCAAAGCCCTTACGGTTTCATCCCATCATTGCTCTTGTTCTTATTCTGTCTTGTGATGACACGTGATTTTCACGTGTTTTAAAAATAAATAAATAAATAAACAAATCTTCACCCAAAGCTGTTTGTGGTTTGTTTTGCTCTCGCTCTGCAGGAGGCTTGCTAAATCTACACTGTTGTTGATTCCACTCTTTGGGATAAACTTCATCATATTTGCATTCATACCGGAACACATCAAAACGGAGCAGAGGCTGGTGTTCGACCTCATCCTGGGTTCCTTCCAGGTATGGCCTCAGAGTCCAGGCTTTTTTTCACCAAGGGTTTTGTAAGGAATGATCTAAATTAATGAGTTAAAGTGGAAAAAAAAAACTCATGCCAGGTTGCTTATTACTAGAACCATCTGAAGACTCTGCACAGATTCAGTATCTCGACGGCACACACATTGGCTGTCTTTCAACCAGGCTTGTTTCCTGATTTCACCCTCTGTTTCTGTTCTAACCGAGCTTCTCAGCAGAAGGCATAATTGTGTGATTTAGGCAGCGCCTCCAGGGTGTCGCAGTCTGAGAGACCATGATGTGTCAACTTTCCTTATTGTCTACTGCATGAGTCAGAGAGGAAAGGCTTCCCACATGCTAATTACGCTGTCACAGTCACGTTCCACAAATAAACGAACCGACAGGCATCCCTAGTCATACTTCTCCATGTAATTAATGTGTAAAGTTCCTAGGAGGCCGTGTTCAATGAATGAGCATGTAAAAATCCTCCCTGATGTGTGTCTATATAAGATATCTGTATATCTGTATATAATATATCTCTACTTACAGGGCTTTGTGGTGGCTGTTCTCTACTGCTTTTTGAATGGAGAGGTGGGTAGCTTTTAAAGGTTTGGGGCTCCTTATAAAAATCATCGCCAGCAAACTATTATTGAAATATCCTGCAATCATATGTGTTTTGTAAATAACTGCAAGTTTTGTTTGGTAATGTCTCATTCTTATAGCTCTTCCCTGCATTTTAATCCATTTTTCACAGCAATTTTCCTAACTGAAAATTTCCTCTTTCCTTCACAAACTACAGCAAGTAGTTGTGAAAATCTACACACTCATTTTCACAATCTCATCCTGACCATCGTCTCTTTGATGTTCCTCAGGTTCAGGCTGAGATCAAGAGGAAGTGGAGAAGGTGGCATATGGAGAGGTTCCTGGGCTCCGACACTAAGTACCAGCACCCGTCTATGGGCAGCAACGGCAACAACTTTGCCACTCAGATCTCCATGCTGACGAGATGCAGCCCTAAAACTCAGCGAGCCTCCACCTACCATGAAGACTCGTCCATCACCATATAGCTCAGCAGAGTCACCTGACACAGGACAATAATCATCTGTAGATCCACTCATGCTGTGTGTTGTATGCATCAGGATACAAGCGCAAGATTCTGTGACTTTCCTCTCAATTCAGATGGAACGAGGGTACCACAAGCACTACACATCACATTCTCTAGAGATATGAGCTACATATGGCTCAGAGGTATAATAACAACAGAAATTACCCTTTATATAATTCATGTATTTTTGCAGCCATGTTCATAAAATCTTTAGTCACAGGTGCATAAATCTGCGTAATTAATCCTTTAAGTGATGCCTTTTCAGAGACATTTTGTGGATATGTTTGTTAGGCAGAAACCACAGAACCTTTGGTAAAGTGTTTTATTTCATTTTTTATTATTTCACTGCATTGCTCGGTTTTGGAGAGCAAAACAACATTTTGTGTTATTTTTTTTTGTTTGTTGTTTTTTCAGAGAAACGAATGAAAATGAGATAATTGTATGTAGTAATGCAGTACAGTATACTCTACAATACAACTTTTTACATTATTATTGACCTTTTTCTTTTTTATTCCCACATTATATGCTGCTTTTGCACATTTGTTTCCTACCAGGACTAAATAATCATTAATGAAGAAAAACTCTCCATCAGATCAACACTCATAACCTCACTGCTGCTTCATCGATATAATCAGACACTTAAGTACGTGGAGTTACTTCTCCACTTCGTTCTCGTGTAAATGTGTTGTGCTTACGGTATCCTCTGTGTTGTACAGCAGTGTATCTCAAATCTGCTCCATCAGCTGCACTAATCTGCACATTTTTTTGTGTTTCCCTCAGAAATACATCTCAGAACTTACTCTTTATTTAATTACATGCCATATTTAATAATCATATTAGGGAACAAACCGTTTCCACACTGAAATGACACTCAGATCTCTTCTGTCAACATTAGCAAAGTGCATTATACTATATGCACAACATTATCTAACACAACACGTTTCAGATATAGTGTATCTCAGACTCAGTGGCAAAAATGGCTCACCCTAGTGCATTATGGGAATCCCAAGACTATATAAGATTGAAAAGTAATCATTATGGTGCATTATGAAGTTAAGCCTATGCAGAGATCATTTAAGATGGAAAAACTGATGGATGACTCGCATATGGAAATATGGCCAGCTTAAATGTTAAGGTTAGAGTAAGAAATATTATATATTTGGTCATAATTAATTGTAAGGTGAAATAAACAAAAGGGTTTTTGCAAAAAAGCAAATAAACTCTTAAAAATAGGTTTCTTATTTTTATCACTACCTCAGGTAAGAACACGCAGCACGTCAGGAAGTTATTCTCTCTTAGTCCATTTGTACATGTTTTTACTCATTTTTATTATACAGAAGTATCTGTCACTGTGCAACATCATTGTGCAAACACAAGTTTTTGGAAAATGAGCTTTAAGTGTAATCGCATCCTGAAGGAGTAAGATTATGGTCATGATTCGTTTAAGAATAGACTACAGCCTGGTGTATGTTATAAATGAATAGACAATAGGATTGATTTCTAGTGTTTGGGACATAAAAATTACTTTGTTAAATCTGTCAAAGGAGGAAACACAATAAAATGGGCTTTAGCAGTAAGACAAGATAACACTGCTGTATAAACAGGATTTGGATTAAACATGATTAATTTACTTATCGGAGGAAACAGCACTGTCTAGATCATAGAGATTGCAGAAGGCCTTGTTTTCTTTGCTGGGACTTTATTTTTATTTTTTTTATGCGAACAAATAACGAAAACGATCCAAAGCGGATTGTTGACTATCCAAAATCTAAATGGAGATACACTGTAGAGAGAAAATGTGACATTTCCCCCAGACACTTTGCATATTTTGTGGATGATTTTCCAAACTACACAGTATTTGTATATGATCTGTGTGTGTGTGTGTGTGTGTGTGTGTGTGTGAGAGAGAGAGAGAGAGAGAGAGAGAGAGAGAGAGAGAGAGAGAGATTGAGACAGATAAAAAGAGAAAGAAACAAGTGTAATGTATTTGTAAGCTGAATGCCCTTCTCTGCACTATCATTATCTTCCCCAATAGACACCATTCCTTGTCATACAAACAGAGTCTGTGTTCTTTGCGATTATGTTAGCGTTGGTTTATCACTAAAACCTGTAGCGTGACGGGACGGGAATGTTTTACAGCTCAACGTCGGATCCCATTCAGCGATAAACGGTTAGCGCAACCTGGAAGTTAACATCCAAGTAAAACTGGATCTGACAAAAACAGGTCCAAATTGGAATGTTGACTATAAATCTACACAGGATTAGAATAACCATATATACGTCTGTCTATGGTACAATAAACCATAGAGGTGACATTGCTGTATGTTTAAGATGCTGTATGTTTAAGACATCTCACGGCCTATCCTGTCTGTTGTTATACAGTATGTTTCTAGAAAACAGAAGATAAAGTACAAACCACATGCTGTACATAAAGCACACACTAAAAGAACATTGACTAGCACTGTATTTGAAGGCTAACTACATGCATTAACCCTAATAACATCATCAAGGAATAAAGCATGTGTACATATGGAAGGCTCGGATCAGTAGTCAACTTAATTAAATTTGAGGACATAAAACAATTTTGAACTTGAACCGAACTGACAAGTCAACTGATCCTAACCTTTTTTTTTGTACGTCTAATCCAACTATGCACATCCTCAAGTCATTTCATTACTTTACAAATAACATTTTGCTGATATACTGTCAATCATCTGACATAATCCTGATCTACGAAATGCATTATTCAGTTCTTCATAATGTGTCATTTAGACAATTCTTTCTTTTTTTTTATTTTTAATACACAATAAATACTAACGCAAGCCTTGTATACATATGTACCTATGTATTATTAAATATCATTCAGTGCTTATGGACGTGATAAGAAATCCATATATTATCCATATAGCCTTCAAATAAAGTGTTTAATGTATGTATAAGGTTTGAGTATCACTTAAAGAACCTGTGTCACCTCTGAGCTCATCCTTAACACAATAATGAAGTTATTATATACTGTGGTATTGTCTGTGGCTTTGCGGTAGCTTAGTGACTTATTTGATGTAAAGTAAATTATTTCAGTTAAGGAAATGTTAGTTCAGGTCACCAAAACTAGCTAATATATATACTGTATATATATATTATTAATATTATTATTAGTAGTAGTATTATTTTATTTTTTTTTGTTATTGTTCTAAAGCCGTTGTGTGAAAGTACAGTATACAATAACTGGACTTACAGTTTAATTTTTCGTACAATTTGTAAGAAATGATTTAATGATAAATTACTGTCCTAAAGTGTTTATCACTGTTTAAACAACACAGACGACCTCTCATTCATTGCCAAGAAGAATGTATGCCCTCACAAAGTATAATGTGGATTTTGTCTGTGTCGAGCATTAGTCTGATTTAGTTACGATATACTTTGTGTACTCGGCCGTGTAAATTTCGTCGCAAAAAGGCCAAAAATTGCCAAAAGTTTCCATCTGTGGTTCTGTACAGGTTTTCATTAAGATTAGTAAAAAGTTATTAAACAGGCTTTTTTTAGTAGTGTACCATTTATACACATAAACAGCAGAAGAACTGAATACCGTGTGTGTTAGTCTGTGTTTGTGAGTTTTAGTGCATTATGCATGCTGCACATGCAATATCCAGTACACAACACATCACAGCCACTATAGTACAAATTTATCCAACAATATGTGAAGAGTTTGATTATTTTTGTACTTTAATCGTGTGCTCACTTGTATTGTTGCTGTATGGAATTTTTGTACGATTAAAAGCAAAATATTCCACTTCTGTTTTACGGTGTTTACCACTATACCGTCACCTACTACTTGAATTATTGTACTCTGTACTATTACTACATGTGCAATGTGTGTATTAACTGTAACTAAAATTACAGTAACAGACCTTAAAATGTACAGGAGTAATTGTATTTATTTATTTATTTATTTATTTATTTATTTATTTATTTATTTATTTCACACCTCAGCATGCCAGAGCCTGTGTTTCATTGCAAATCAGCTAAGTCTAATATTTTTTTCTCTTGCTTTCAAGATGCCATAAGCTTCGTACAGGTCTATATGATCCAAAGAGTGCTTTTATTCACAGTTCTGCATTTCCCCTGAAGAGAAAACAGCTGATGCTGTTCCTCAGTGGCTAGACTTGCTGATTATATTGTGTGAAGATCATATTCAGGTACGAATCATTTGCTAGAGGCTATAAGAATATAGTGCAGGTGTGTAAAAGCATAGCTATTAAGATAAGGAAGAAGGCACTCTGATTGAGCAATACACTAAAAGACTGAAAGTTAACTGTTTTTGATTGTTTTTCTTCTACAGTATTTTGGATTGTAGAATATACTTTCCTTTTAGGAGCTGGTAAAGCTGTGGAATTCTTGCCTCACTAGTAGAGAAGATACCTTTAATGGTGGATATTGCTGATGGAAGAGGAACAGCTATATCTCCATCTGATGCCACGGCAACAACCTCTACGTCTAAAGGTCATCATCATCTGTCTCTCAAGCATCACCTGATAACCTTGTGAACATCTTGAACCAGCTTTGTATTGGGAGGTAAACCTAAGTGGAGTAGGATAAAGGAAGGACTCTAGTGATCAGGCCATCAGCATACAGTACATGCTGTAGCACTCACCAGGTTCACAAAAGTCATGCACCAAACCTGTCATGTTTCATTCTTACATGTCCTGATCAAATCACCAGTTTAATCACAAATAGTACAATGAAATCCTGCCTCTATTTCATAAGATTTATAGATCTGCATTGGGCTTACCAATTTCTCAATGACATATTGCATGTGCATCTTGGACGTTCATCACAAATAAATTCATTCCAGACCTTAAACATACCATAATTCTTAGGAATCTATGAATCCATTTTGTGACACAGAAAGAGATACCACACAAAATTTTCAGTAAGATCAAAGGGGCAATTCGTGGCCTAATGGTTAGAGAGTCTGACTCGTAATCCTAAGGTTGTGGGTTCGAGTCTCGAGCCGGCCATGGCTGAGGTGACCTTGAGCAAGGCACCGAAACCCCCCCGAATGCTCCCCGGGCGCCGCAGCATAAAAGGCTGCCCACTGCTCCGGGTGTGTGTTCACAGTGTGTGTGTGTGCACTTTGGATGGGTCAAATGCAGAGAACGAATTCTGAGTATGGGTCACCGTAGTTAGCCGTATGTCACGTCACTTTCACTTTCATATGTTCAGACTATGTTGGCAATCAAACTGGTGACTGAGAATCGATTGCTGGTTGGATGATACCCTTCATTCAAAATCCATAAATTTAATACCTGCTATTGAAGGGCATTTAAATTGTTTAGTTAGAATTTAGTCATTTATGATCGCTGGGCCAATTGACAAGACCCCCGGGATTTTGTTCTTGTGCCTGCTCCTTAGAACCTCATTTGGTCTTTTGTGAGTCCATCACTCATTGACTTTTGAGCACAGTCTGAGAATCACCATGAGATTGGTGTTAACATCATGACACCTTTGGCCAACTTTATATAGCAAATAGAAAGCAATAATACAATGTTTGGCCAGTTAAGAAGATGTTATATTTAATATTTACACTAAAACAATACAATTGGTGGAACATTTACATATTGTAAGGATCATTAGGATAACATCACTGCCTTTTAACCTTTAGGAATTGCTCTTAGATTAGACAAGCTTTCAGGGCTTTTGAACATGACTCAAACACAATTGAATTCATTGAGGTCCTTGGACGCATGAAACAGCTTGTGTCCCGTTTCATTCCACTCTTTAATGAAGCAGCATTGTTACCCACTGTCCTTGGAGTCAATGCTACATTCAGGTGACCTTTCAATTTTCCAGCATAAGAGAAATGGTGACGCACTGCAAAATGAATAAGAGAAAAGAAGCCTGCAGTATATTTTTAACCATTTCACATGAAAGGAAAAAGGTCAGAATTTCAAAAACATACAGCCTTCATGTGTTGCTCTTAAGAGCCACTCCAAAGCTGAAACTGGTGTCCTGCCTTAAAGCATGTTGCAGTATTGATGTAGGATGAAACATTTATGCAGCAAAGAGCACTATGAGGCAACTTCCTCTGTTCAACAAGTCTCAAAGTATCTGCGCTTGACCAAATCAATAAATATGTATCACTAAATATCTACTGTTTTATGTTTTCAACATCCTGGCATACTGGAAACCTATCAAATGATGAATAGAACAGAGACGGAAAAGCCTGAGAATATGTGATCATGTCAGCACCATGAAACGTATGTGTTCATGCAGACCTTTTAAGGTCTTTAGAACCATGATCACTGTTGAACAAAGATAACTATTTTTAATACAATGTAAGTCAGCTCATTATTTACTCCCACCTCACTCTCGGCTGAATCCATCGTTCAACAATTTTTCATCTCAGTTCACTACAAATGATTCATACAGTATAGTGTGTGACATCGGTCACCATCAGGGTTTGCCAGGTCTGAGTTTATAGGTGAATCGATGAGACTACAGGCTATTTTCTGTGCAGTATACTGTAGTAATTGTGATTGTTTTACACCTCCTATGGACAAGGCTAACTTGGCTATTACTTTTCTTATTTATTCCCATAAGTGATACCATGAATATATTTGGCGTGAGTTGTCACATCTTGCTGGACAAGAACAACCTGTATCCAAGGAAGAAAGTGTATTGCTTTATTCCTGTATTTTCGTTTCAAAACTATATTTTAACCATAACTCTGTATTTATCTGTTTTTACCTCAAAAAGATTATCGGCCATTCGTCGACTCGCTGTAGCCGGCCGTTCACACAAAACATCTTGAAAATACACCAGCTTAAAATGTCTCATACATATAATTGGGACAAGACAGGGCACACATACTTTCGTCATCACATGACATGTAATACTGCTAAATATTAGATTAAAGTTCATTTCCTTTTAGGATTAGTGTGAAAATCTGATCATATTTTCAAAACATTTCTGCCTTTCTGCTACTGGCTACTTTAATCAGTTTCTTATGAATACCACGTTTGATTAGGTTTGGCGAAGGCAACGATCCAAACCTATTACCTTTGCTTTCATGAGGTGAGAAAATGTTTCCATTTAAATTCAGTTCCTACAGACCAAAAGCAGAAATGCTGCTTGGTTTAGTGCGGAACAAATTTTGTGAAATTAAACTTCCCTTGGTGGAACTTTGAACTTATTCACCCTCATCAAATCAAATATAAAAATAAGGAGGTCACACATACTGATAAATTATTATATTTCAAGCAATCACCTTTAAATATTTGCTCCGATATTCTGCATTTGTGTGTCAGTATTTCGTTTATTTCATTTTAGTAACTGCTGTATCTTGGACAGTAGAGTCTCAGTGGATCCAGTCCCAGGATCGCTGAATGTGAAGTAGGAATAAACCCTGGATGGGATGCTGGTCCATTGCAGAACATCCAGCAATTTTTCACTACTTTAATCATTTTAAAACAAATTCTTATATGATTTTTTTTCTATTCGTGGAGACAAAGGATGTTCACAACAGACATGTTCGGTCCTCCCCTTTACTCTTCTTAATAGGATAATAAATTCTTCAGAATGATGTAAAAAGTCGGAGAGTTATTTTCAGCATTGCTAGCACTGATTAGACTGTAATTAGCATAATCTATTAAGAGAAGATTAAAGCTGTCGCTGTAACGAGCAGACTAACACTTCTTCTCAGGCATCAGTGTTTTTTGCAGCTAGTCAATCTTGATCATACTTATCTACTGGCAGACGGTGTATTCAGCAGTCTTTTCTTTCATTTGCATAACACCTTGTTTTCTTTATTACAAAGCTGTCGCTTCCTTAACCCAGTCCCAGGTTGTTGTTTTATGTTGTTATTGGATGTGGTACAAAGTTTAATGTCATCAAAACCATTAAAATAATCTGTATTGTACTTCTATTCTAAAATAATCTCCATCCACCTTTAAACTTCAGCTTTACCCTCATTAAATATGCATAAATCTGATCTTTAAATATGCAGAAATATGCTAATTTGTCCTCATGGCCATTATAAAAAATTTATGAATGTCGATTAACCTTCCTACCAAAGAAAAAAGAATGTGAATAATACAGAATACAGATACAATAAGACACACAAAGTACACCGTACCACCAAGCTGCTAAATTCTCTGTTATGATTGGTGAGAAGTTGCTTAATTTACTCTTGAAAGCAGAACTGATCAAGGATTTATATTATTGTACTAGTTCTAACAGTGTTGTTTCTATAGTAACGGCTCATTCAGGGGAACTTGCATAGCAGACGCTCCACATTATCTGTGTCTAATAATGAATTTGTACTATTTACCAATTAAAAACATAATAATTGATTACTACAATTATATTCACTTTAAAGAAAGTCGTCGTGTTTCAGTCACCTTCAGTCATATTAAGTTTGTTTAAGGTCTGCTTAGGATTTCATAAATAGAAAAAAAAGTGAACCAGGTAATTAGGTAAAGCACTGAATTCATTAACAAATCAATTAAAACTGAGTTTTAAATGTCACTGTCGCAAGCAGCAGGAACATTTTTCACAGAGGCTCCCAGTTTAGCCGCTTCGTTCCGTCAGCCTTTGTCGCACTCGTATGATCTGCGATCTCATTAGCTTCTCTTAGATTTTTGTTTTTGCAAAGTAACGTTTGTAGTTGAGCATCAATGAGCTTTTGGGTTTTGTGTTCTGACTTACTGTCCTTTGCTTCATGGTCGTGGATTTGCCCTTGGTCACTGTGTCTGCTGCTACTACTGACTTTTCCTTTAGATGTTGTCATAATGCCCGAGTGAACAATTTTAAAATCACTTTAGTATCCATTCAATTATCTCAGCTCAGTTAGCAGCTACAGAATCATGTCTGCACCAAATGTCCTGATTCATATTCCTGATTATACACTCATCTAAACTCCACCGCTGCATGTAATAGATCCTCACGACTAAAATAATATTACAATTGTTAAATTGCTAAATTTGAGGTGAAGCTGAAAAGCTTGGCTTAGTTCGCTTGGCTGTGTATCCTGTATTAGCGGTGAGACATTCACATTGCAATTGCTCAGCCATCGCTATTGTTCTACCAGCCTAAATGTTAGACGAGTTGTTATGACTTGAAGCTGTAGCATCTTTATTGTTCTGAAGCCTCACTGCACCCGATCAGCTGCTTACCCCAGACTAAAGACCGTAACTGCTGGAAAAATCACACCCAAAGGATAGAAGGTGAAAAGTGGAAACATTTTTAATGGATTTCGGTGCTGGATTTTTTCCAAGGTGGAGAATTTCACGGTGCTGAAGATCAAACGCATGCAGAACTTATCGATGACAGACTTTAGCTTCATGCTCATCAGGGGTAGAAAGAACATCATTCATCCATCTCCTGCAGCCACTACATATAACTGAGTCATAATGTAAAAATGCTCTTACTCAGCAGGATATCTGGCTACCTGCTAATCCTGATACCATCCACTAAAAGTGTTTGTCTGTTGACGGAGCTGCTCTGTAAAACTTTAAATCTGCCTGTTTCTCCCACTTGCATCGAGCCTGCCTTGAGCCACACGCTGGGGATAAATGACGTGTTTGGAATTCAGCTCAGCATGGCGTCAGCATGGGTTGTGAACCAAAGCGATAGATTAAATGCATAACCAGTGCGTGACAGGTCCAGAGTGAGTCACTCTGATTAAATTGGGTGACTCACTTCACCGTATTAAACTCCCAGCAGCACTACTCTTCAGTGGGGCATTTCCAGCACAGTGATGACTGAAGATGGCTCTGTAATGTTACGGCCAATCTACTCAAATTGCTCTCATTCCACACATACACTCTTTCTGCAGAGAGAGGCCATTTCTATGTCAGTTGGTCGTGCACCGATGAACGGTTTTAAGATACTATTACAGTCATTGTGCGCCTACGATAAAGTATGTAACGTTTAAAATGCGGTAAGTTTAATCAATTTGGACAAATTCTTATGCCACTCAAATGCCGTTGCCGAGGTAACAGCAAGTTTACTAAAAAGTACTGACTAGTGAGAAGAGGTAAGATGAGGAAATAGTGCTTTCCAGACATTGCACTCAAGTGTACAATCAAGTGTAGTGAAGAGATTGATATTAAACGAGCAGTTCAGCAAACATATGTTTAGAGAAAACAAAGTGGTCAGCAAAAGCATCAATGGAGAGTCCACAGTGACAGAAGTCCTATAAAAGAAGGCTTGATTTTAAATAATTTAAAGACAAGTTATTCATAGTCACAAGATCCCCATTCCGTAACTAGACCTGGTGTCCACAGAGCACTGAGATGGGGTGAAGTGAAGTGCATGAAAGGATGAGAAGGAATAATCTTCCCCAGAAGCAGTAAACAAGACAGATCACTGACTAAAATGCCTACAGAGCTCATAAAATAAAACATCACCCTCAGTAAGGTTTACATATGGCTTCAGTGTGATATTCAATATATATATATATACTGTAAATATATATAGAATAAATAATGTCGTATTAAATCTTGAAAAATTATATTAGGTCTGAATATAAAATGTATATTGCTGATTTAAAAGACATTAATATTTTTCTCATTTTTTTTTTTTTTAAGATTTATTTTATTTATTTATTTAGGTACAATTTAGAATCTTTTGCCACCCTTCAGGAATATAAGCAAAAATAAATAACACATACGACAAGTGGTGTGTAACGATTAAGACACGTTGGGACGTGCTGTCCGTGCAGGATCGCAATGAAGAAAAAAAATCACACAATGAAGAACTTTTCTTCAATAACAGTAGTGCGAAGTGTGTTATTCCACTTATACCACACGGTACTTCGTCAATAGGAACAAACAGTCCACTTTTTTTTAACTGTTTAATGTTATGTTATGGAACATCTGCTAGTCATCTCGTGACATCTTGTATGTTATAGCAGTTATAAACATTAGCTCCCTCACAGCCTTCCCCCCGCCCCCCTCGCGAAGTTACTAAAACAATAAAACGTACCTTCTCACGTTACTGAGAAACGCTCTTACCATTAGCGGACAATGTTCTGACACTGTACTGAGATCTTCTCCATCCATAAATGTTACACAAACAGAAAACTTCTGACAGAAAACTTTGACCGTCTTGTATCAGAAAACCGATTATACCGTCTTGTTGGGTTTGTGGTATAATTAGTATTACACTTTTCATCTCTGACCCTTAATGAGAAATGATTCGTACATTAAAGAGCTGCCACATGAATACAAACCGCTGTGTAGACACGAATCCAGTCCAGCCGTGAGTGTGTGAAGTGTGTAAAAGCTCTGAACTAGATGGATTATTCATTACTCACAGTCACTTTGTCTTATGTTCAATCCCACACTCTTCTAAATGCTGCTCTAAAATTAGCTGTTAGTCGTCACGGTGTGTTTAGACTAGCCTCGGGACACATTGTCAGACGTTAGCCAGTTGCCCACTTCAGATTTAAGGGAAAGGTTTATGTCTTGGCTTATTTCTGCTCGGAGACTCTAATCATCGAAGTGAGGATTTATAAGATCGTTCCAACTCACGAGTGTTTAACGAGAGTTTATGAGGCTGTGTCTCTTGCCTCAGTGTTGTGAACAACTTCTTACTTATGTGAATATCAAATATTCCACTGAGGTTCAATGTGATTCTGAGTGCAAAAGTTTGTATCCCTTTTGGTTTCTTACCTTTCACGATTAAGGATATTACAGCAGCAGAGTCAGCAGGTCTCTTTATACGCTAGCTCATGTTTGAACCTAATTTATTTTATTTACTTCAACTACAGCAAACGTTCAAGTTTAAACTGGCTCAAAATCATGATTAGTTTAGTGTGAGCGCTCGAGCTCAGGAGTCAGTGGGATGAGAAAACCGTCCTCATAAGACTTAGAACAGAAAGTATTGACCTTTCAGATAGCCGGAGAAGGCAATAAAACCGTACAAAACGGTTTCAGGAGAATGTAAGCAACAACAAAAAGCCACATATATATATATATAGTGAAAAACCTAAAGAAATAGACGGGACCTAGGAATATCTTCAGAGTTGAGTGTAAAAAGGAATAAAGGAAAAGAATGATGACAAGGATGATGAGGTTCTTTAAAAGGTTTCTCACCACCACTGCCTCAGGCTTATAAATATAAATACAAATATAAATTTTATTGAATTATTCTGTATTTTTTTTATGTCGTTAAAGCCGCTAAATACAATTGAATTGACCTGCATGTGATGAGGTTTTCTAGGTGATCCTTCATCCCCAGAATAATGCTGTCCACAGTGAGCTGGTGTCTAAGCAGCTCTGAGGGTTCAGCATGGTGAGGAGATGAAGAGTGCATGCAGTTATAGCATCAAACCCACCCGCTAATCCTATCTCAGCCCAGAGACAAAAGCACGCCTGTCCAAATCATCATTTCGGATTAGACCAAGTGAGGGCCAGGAATAAGAGGCTGGAACTCTTAATCACAGTCTCATTCTGGTGTTTCCAGGAGGCAGGATGATGAAGCGATGGAGAGGAAAACATCAAAATACCAAAAAACACAAATATGAATGCATCAAATCAGCTACAATCTGCATAAATAAAATGACCTAGAATTGATCAGATTTACATGTGTTAGTTTACATGATGAAAACAGAATGATTAAAAAAAAAAAATCAATCCCAAAGTGGTTTCCTGCTGTTGCAGCTCATCCACCTCACGGTTTAATGTCTTTGTATTCTGAGATGCTTTTCTGCTCGCTACGGTCATATCGACGAGAGGTTTCCACCTGCAGAACGGCCACTCACTGGATGCTTCCTGCATCGTTCTGTCAGAACTCTATAGAGACTGTTGTGTGTGAAAATCCCTGAAGATCAGCAGTTCTGAAACACTCAAACCAGCTGATCTGACACCGACAACCACACCACGGTTAAACTCACAGTGATCACGTTCCTCCTCCGTTCTGATCTTTGACGTGAACATTAACTGAAGCTCGTGACCTGCTTGTGCTGCTGCCACATGACTGGCTGAGTGAATCGTTTCATGAATGAGCAGGTGAGCAGGTCTTCCTGATAACATGGAATAAAGCAGCTCTTGATTAAAACTTGGTTTAAAGCTCCCCCTGGTGTTCAAATACACGTGATAAAGCAGCGATACAGAAATCCGGGCGTAGATCTCAGTCTCTAATCAACACTGACAAAGAAAATCTCCCAAGACGTTAACTTCATCGTGTATTTTTAGTAAAACTACAGGCCCAGATGCAACCACATGTGTGCACGAAACAGAAATGTGAATTATTATTTAATTTATTTGGACACTGAATTGAGATTAAATTAAGACACTATTCTTTTTTTTGTGTAACAATTTAATTAAAAAAAATCCCAATAAAAACAAATCCTTTCTGCATATAAAGACCGTTCATAGCTAAAATATTAAGTTAATATTAAGTCACCGCAGCTATAACAAACTATCATTCATTTGGTCAGGATTGTTCATGAACGAGTTCTTAAACAATTCTATTAGGAAAAAAAAACCCAGAAACTTAGAAATCTTACTAAGGGCCAGAGATAAACGCTGTATATTATTACTGAACATTACCATGCACTTTCATTCTTACTAATTCAGTCTTAGATGTTTGTTTTATGACTTCTGTAAAAAAAAAAAAAAAATTTACATTTCCAAGCATACTTTTCCAATGAAAATTAAGTTACACATCATATGTTAATGTGGATGTTAAGTTACACATCACATATGTTTAAACATCCATACATGGTTAAATACTCAGAACAGATCAACGGGTACATGATTAGAAATACTGCTGGACAAACCTGATGTACTGTATGATGTTTTTTTTTTGGAACAGAACAGAACAGAACAGAGTGTTTTACCAAAATAAAAAGAATTTGTTTGTATAGAAATAAAGCTTCTGTTCATGGTCATACTACAGAACAGTAGTACACACTTATAGATAAAGGTCAAACTTTTCTGGGTTTCTGGTTGTCCCTGAGTGTCTAAGCTGAGAAGCCGTAAGACTTTCATTCATCTTCAGAAGGCTTTGCTTAATGTTCTGACTGGTTTACGATCAGTGCTGGGATTTGAACTCAGAAATGATTTCTATGACAGAAATACATAGTGGTTCCACTAGTCATTGCTTTTCAGTAGTTTAGTAGTAACTCTATATACATCTCACCAACAGTATCATTAACAGTATGACCTCTGTCTGTACTTCTGCATTACACTTTCTTAATGAAAAAAAAAAAAAAAAAATCACCTTTATGTAGCTCGGTTCATGGGATTTGAACTGAACCTTTGTGTATCTAACACACAACCGAAGAGCAATCAAGATTTACATTTCTGGCTTTTCAGTTTTTCTCTCTGGCTTTTTTCTTTTTAGATTTAGCATCTTACAATTTATTTTAATTTCTACAACTGAGCAATTAAGGGTTAAGGGTCTTGCTCAGATGCCCAGCAGTGGCAGCTTGGTGGACCTGGGATCCGAACTCATGACCTTCCGATCAGTAGTCCAACACCTTAACCACTAGGCTACCACATCACATCACATCACCGTGATCTGTATGAATGAGAAATGCTACAATCGTCTGCTATCCTCTGTTGGCTTTCTGCATATTCCTACAGACAGGCAGGCAGGATAAATCCACAGGTAGTGAAAGCACAATCTCGGCACAATCATTCAAAAAGTACATGAATTTAAAAAAAAAAACAACTAAAAATAAATAAATAACTGACTTTGTACATCGTGTAAACTCTAAGGAATTTCTTTACACATGGGGGGGTGGGGTGTATAAAATGACCACGCATTTTCTTGAAGTACATTAGTACAGATAAACCTTCTACACTGCACACGTCATCTCCGAACATTACAGATGTAAAAACATCATTTTATTCTAACATACACAAACTTCAAGCAGGAGGATATGTGCATTTGTATTTATATAAAAAATAAAATAAAAAAATAAAAGAAGTCACTCTTCTCTCAGTCTTTAGTCGGTTTATGAGCTTAACCACAAAGAGAGACCGCGATCAGGACTTGTAGCTTTACGCTAAAAGATATTTAATCAGTTTGTCAGTAAAAATGGAGCCCTTGAAGATTTAGAGTTTAGACCTAACGTGTCGTACGTGATGTCATCAAACGCTACCTCTGTATAGAAGCGCGTGCTGTGTGAGATAATGACGCATGTGGTATTAGATGCTAGCTGTTAGCATGACACATGTGGTGTAAAGATATGGTGTTATTGCAAAGCTAGCTCAAATAGTCTTGCGACTAAGAAGTGTTTGTCCTGAACAGATGCGACTGTGTGTGTGTGTGTGTGTGTGTGTGTGTGTGTGTGTGTGTAATTAGTTAGCTAGTCTGTTTTCCAGTCTCTGGAAAAAAAGTTTAGCAAATTTAGCTTTACAATTCGTCCCATGAAAACCAGTGTAAAACGTAGAAGACCGGATAAAAGATTATTCAGTTACTTGGTTCAGGTCACATCGTGATGTTGCCTCATTTCTAATTCAAACTCTGTCAGCTCTCAATGTTAATGTTACTAAAACATGATACTGGGTTTTTTTTCTGGACTGTAAATTCAGCTCCT
Organism: Tachysurus fulvidraco; assembly: GCF_022655615.1. NCBI lineage: Eukaryota > Metazoa > Chordata > Actinopteri > Siluriformes > Bagridae > Tachysurus > Tachysurus fulvidraco. The sequence continues at coordinate 14,878,799 of NC_062542.1, read as the reverse complement.
TAAAAATAAACTAAATAAAAATTCTATAAAAGTACAAACTAAAGTAAAACCAGGTGTTTTTTTAAGAGAGTGATGCAGCAAGGAAAAATGTTTTATTATTATTACTACTATAATAATAATAATAATAATAATAATAATAATAATAATATTAATAATAATAATAATAATAATAATAATGCTGGATACAGAAATGAGGAAATGAGCATCGTTCTTATCATTACATATTGATTTGTAAACAATTAATTAGTGCAAATCGTTACTTATGACAGATAAACTAGTAAAGGAGGTCCTGTGTAATACGTCAATGGGTTTTTGTACACTGTGTATAGACCAGGCTACTAAATCACAAATCAATCTCCTGAGAGAAAATGTTGATAAATACTTGTTACAAAGGTTACATCAAACTTTTTTGTAACAAGAAGAAGTTTTGAAATCGAACACGAAGCCTAGTTTATGTAAGATTGTCCCGAAAGTCTCTTTTTGTAATCTCTTAACCGTCAAACGTTTCATATCCTACAAAAGCATTTCCATTTGTGAAGAGAAAAAAGTGACTGATTTGTGAGTGTGATAAACAAACAAACAAAAAAAAAACACAGATGAAAAAACATTCTGCTGTTAAACACGCAAATATACAAAGATTCAGAAATGTTTGTCCTGGAATTTGGTCTTCTGTGGCAGGTTCAAGTCACGTGTCACGTCTTACCTCGTGTCTTACTACCACCTATGTTTGCAGGAGCAGTACCGGCAGACGTGTCCTGTGTGTGTGTGTGTGTGTAAGCTCACACTCCACAGTCCGAGCTCCTGTCCAGTAGTTTACGGTTGAGGATGAGGAGGGTGGAGAGGAAGGCCACAGACACGTGGAAGGCCAGCTGCCACACGTTCCTCAGGCCGAACAGGAAACCGTTACAGAGGACGATGACGGTGAGAAGCGTTAAAGACTTGATCGTCTTCTTGTATGAGTGGAATAAATAAAGCTGGCACTGTGTGGTAAACAGAACGGAGTGCAGAGCTCTACTTCAATCCTTTTACTTTTATTGTTTGTTTACATACGTTTAGATTTACGGCATTTGGCAGAAGCCCTTCTCTAGAATGACTTAGATTTTATACAACTGAGCATGTCAGGGTTAAGTGCCTTGATCGGGAGCCCGACAGCGACAGCTTGGGTTTTGAACTCACAACCTTCCGCTTGGTAGCCCAACACCTTACCCACTAGGCTACCAAATGTCTTAAACCTTAAAGCGAGTTACCTGGCAAACACAGCACACGAACGCCACCAGAAACGCCACGACGTTCCACAATCCATCATAATCGTCCTGTAAAGGACAGAAACGACATTACATTAAGAGTGAGAGAATAAATATACAGTGAAAATATCTTTAACATACTCAAGGCTAATATTTCCTATGATATGATTACAATAGGGGGAACGGTGGCTTAGTGGTTAGCACGTTTGCCTCACACCTTCAGGGTTGGGGGTTCGATTCCCACCTCCGCCTTGTGTGTGTGGAGTTTGCATGTTCTCCTCGTGCCTCGGGGGTTTCCTCCGGGTACTCCGGTTTCCTCCCCAGGTCCAAAGACATGCATGGTAGGTTGATTGGCATCTCTGGAAAATTGTCCGTAGTGTGTGAGTGTGTGAGTGAATGAGAGTGTGTGTGCACCCTGCGATGTGTTGGCACTCCATCCAGGGTGTATCCTGCCATGATGCCCAATGACGCCAGAGATACACAGTATGTGCACAGGCTCCCCGTGACCCGAGAAGTTCGGATAAGTGGTAGAAAATGAATGAATGAACACAAGGTGGAGGCGGGAATCGAATCCCCAACCCTGGAGGTGTGAGGCGAACGTGCTAACCACTAAGCCATCGTGACCCCCCAGATGTGATGTTCACTTATTTAAAATCTTTTGACTTATAAGTTAATACATGTATATATCATTCATTGTTAGCAGAGTTATTATATTGAGCACAATAAATCTGTTTGACAGGTAAAATGTTACCTGGAAGCTGTACTCGATGAGGTGGATGCCCCGGATCAGGTTGAGAGCAGCACACATGATGTTGAGGATGAGCGAGAGGATTCCAGGAGCAGACACCGGCTCCAGCCTCTGAGTCTGGCCTGCGGTTTAGGTATCGACAATTCAAATGTAATGTAAGCGCTTTGATTTTGTTTCATTTACACCACAACCCTGCTGAATTCTTGAGTCTGATCGCTGTTAATGAATTGTCAGTAACATCAGATCTGACAGTTATCCCAGCTACCAGGCTGTTATCAATGTGCTTGTTGTAATACAGTACCGTTTCTATAGTAACAGCTCTTTCAGATATCTACTGTAACTGTTGCTTAGGTGATGTTTCTGTTGTTGTTGTTTTTTTTAGCATATATATATACACAGTATAAGGAGTCTAGTCTCCAGGGTCGGAGCTTCGTAACGGTCGGCGGTAAAGCTGTAACTTCTTTGTGGTCTTCATTTAATTTTTTTGTCTACTATATATCTATATCTACACACAAAAACATTGTCTATCTATCTTATTTTCAAAAATGGTGATCATTATTGTCCTGTAAGGTCATTATATTCCTTACTCAACGCCGCTGTGGGACACACCTGACGTGGCCGCCTGCTCGGCGTGGCCGTTTGCGACTCCGTTACTGAGCTGTATCTCATCCACTGTGAGGATGTGAGGAGGACTGATGCTGAGCTCATCCTGCACTGTGCTCAGAGTGACTCCAAGAGCAGGACCTCCACTCTGGTTATAGTGATGCTGCAGCTTCTGTATCACGCCGTCTGAACAAAAAAATAAAACATTGCACTAATGTTCAGACCTGATTTACAGCAGGTTTAGGAGGAGTATCAGATCAGTAATAACAATGTTTTAAAGTAAAACTCAATCTTCTGACATGCAGCCACATTTCTTAGGTTTAGAGTTGAATCCACAAATGTTCTAGAATATATTTTCTTGCTTTACAATAATCCTGTATTTTAAAAAAATGATGTTTATCTGTTTCTATGACTAGTGAACAGAGTTATTATTATCTTCTGGGAGAGTTATGGTAATATCTTTATCTGAATAAGAGAATTTTATAAGACTCCGTATAGGACAGACTTTATCTCTTCTGATCTTTAACACAAACCGAAGTCTAAGAACGGGTACGGCCGGCACGCCTGGGCCACCGCTGGGCTGTCGAAGCTGGCTGTAAACTCCCAGCGAAGATCTTCCAGGAAGCTAAAGGCCACAGCAGCAGACACACTGCACACACACACACTTAGGTAGGCCACGCCGTCAGACATGTAGAAGCTACAACACACATGCAGACATGGTTTGAACAGAAATGACCACAATGACTGAGTCCTCCTGCATTTTAATTCGTCTATTGACAGGACTTAAACAAATCTATTTTCCTTTTATTTTAATTACTCTTTTACTAAAGTGTATTCTAAACTCACTAGATATGGAGCTCATGACCCATGATGATCCCTCTCTCAGGAAGCGAACTCAGAGATTTTGATATGGTGCGGATCTGCTGCTTCCTTTCCTGCAGCTCTCTGCTGTGCTGGAAGTCGGTGGAGGCGGACAGAGGGAGTCCGTCCCTGAGCCGCGCCACCAACACAAACACGATCAGTGACATGCTCGTTCACACACACCTGCATCAACACTCATCCTGATGAAGAGACAGACGGAGAGATAACGAGAACAATCTCCTCATTATCAGATATTGATAATATTTTGTGCTGTTATGGGAAAATCGGATCTAGTTAAAACCCTGAAGCTTATTATTTACCTTTAAGAGCAAAACCTATAGCTTCTCATCTCACAGTGAGTTTATAGTCATGTTTAATGTTGTGCAGCGACCACAAAACAAGTTAACTCTAGTTATTATTATGTTAAAGCAGACATAAACCCATTGTTTCCCTCAACAGCCTCTCTTTTTTTCTGTCTACTGAATACGAGACAGAAAACACCAGAACGTCGTGTGTCCTAAAGACTTTCCCTTGGTGACAAACTTTTACAAAGTGCTGACACTGGAGACTCCTTCTGTAAATCTTATACAAATCTCTACATACAGTAAATATCATCTTATCAGCATTTATACTGCTAAGTTCTGCTTTGTTTGTTTTCGTCCACCAGTGAACAAGTCTAAGTAAATAAGATGTGTTATTTATTATAAGATGAATTTGTTTCATCTAAAAATTTACAGTAAGCTGTGTTTTGATGTACAGGAGCTGCTGCTATGGGAAATTAATCAACAAACTTCTGACCAATCAGAATTATTTATTTACTAAATGCTGCATGTTGCACTTAATAATTAATGCAGCAAAAAATGCTTATATTGCAACAATTAATTATTTATTTACAAATAAATTTATATTTAAAAAAACAAACAAACCAACAAACATGGATCTATTAGACAGTGATCATTAGCAGGTGTATAAATAAAGCTCTTACCTCAGGGATAATACTAGCAAACAGTTGTAGAATGAGCTTTTATGCGTTATGAGTTAATTTCACAATAAACAAAAACAATCCGGTTTATTTATTATATTGTGTAACATGTCTGCTAGTTGACAACCAACAGCTTTTTTTGTATTTCTATCTGCGTTTTGGGAAACAAACGAGCGCTCGATCCCAAATTGCTTATAATCTAATACAAAGTGCACTAGATAGTGTGCAAGACCCCTTTAACATGCACACTGACTAGTGCACATATCTAGGGGACGAGAATGCGTTTGGGATACAACATTAGCCAACTTCCGCTGATAACGGAAGCTTGGTGCATTTTAAAATAAAAGTAGCGTTTTTAAATCATGGCATTATTAACGAACGCATATAAAGATATAAAGTTGACTAAACGCATATCAAGAAAAGCCACGTTTTGTTAAAGTTTTTCAAGGCAGTACAGGTGATTAACATGCTTTTTAAAACAACGTAAATATATTGTATGCACATCTGGTTAAATTCATAAAACGTCGTATAAAACGATTAATAATCATGACACATGATAACAATCATGATAAATAATAATTTATTATTACAGTTTAAAGCGATTTATTAAAATATTTGAAACTTGTTTGACATGGAAAAGGGTCTTATCCTTAGACAAACATATACATATATATATATTCCTTTTAAAATGTCCTTAAGTGAACTGATAAGTGAACTGTTATTGTTTGTTGTAATATTTATAAAAGATAAAAATGCCATTACGTTACTGAATGTGTTGGAAATACATAGTAGGAAGGACAGTTTTTGTATTTGAGTTGTTAGTAGATTACGTGTGTTGTGTTGTAGTGGAGCCCCCGTGCGGTGAAACGCGGCAGAACAGGGCAGCGCTGGTCACGTCGTTCAAATCTGAGGTAAGAAATTCAGACGTGTTTTTGTTGTTGCGTTATACGTTATTTTCTTCCTATCACAACTAGATGGATTGTTATAGCTATTTGCTTTAACTGTTCAAAAGTGTGGGGGATATTAAATATGAATTCATGTCGTAGAATGTGAAAATTCCATGCTAGCTAAGCTAAGCTAAAGGTGGCTAATCAAAGCGAAAGGAAACTTTCAACGCTAGCTGAATAAATTATGCTAATGCGAAATAAAACGTTGGTTAAATCTTGACTGTATAGATTTGCAGATTAAGCGTTTCATGTATGTTTAATCGAAAAGCCAAAACGTCTGGCTAGCTGTCTGTCTGGCTAGCTGTCTGTCTGGCTAGCTGTCTGTCTGGCTAGCTGTCTGTCTGGCTAGCTGTCTGTCTGGCTAGCTGTATGTCTGGCTAGCTGTATGTCTGGCTAGCTGTATGTCTGGCTAGCTGTATGTCTGGCTAGCTGTATGTCTGGCTAGCTGTATGTCTGGCTAGCTGTATGTCTGGCTAGCTGTATGTCTGGCTAGCTGTATGTCTGGCTAGCTGTATGTCTGTCTGTTTGGCTAGCTGGCTAGCTGTATGTCTGTTTGGCTAGCTGTTTGGCTAGCTGTATGTCTGTCTGTCTGACTAGCTGTCTGTCTGACTAGCTGTCTGTCTGGATAGCTGTCTGTCTGACTAGCTAGCTGTCTGTCTGGATAGCTGTCTGTCTGGATAGCTGTCTGTCTGGATAGCTGTCTCTCTGGATAGCTGTCTCTCTGTCTGTCTGGATAGCTGTCTCTCTGTCTGTCTGGATAGCTGTCTGTCTGGATAGCTGTCTGTCTGGATAGCTGTCTGTCTGGATAGCTGTCTGTCTGGATAGCTGTCTCTCTGGATAGCTGTCTCTCTGGATAGCTGTCTCTCTGTCTGTATGGATAGCTGTCTCTCTGTCTGTATGGATAGCTGTCTGTCTGGATAGCTAGCTGTCTGACTGGCTGGCTGTCTGGCTGTCTCTTTAGCCTGGTTAAATGATACCTTCTTGCTAGTTCAGTCGAGTTACTGTACAAAAGGGTTTTATAACCAAAATAAAAAAGAGCAAATTGTGAATACACAGAATACACTGTATGTGTCGTATAACATCGTGATTTCTCACCTAAAACCAATCACGTAGCACTGGACACCTGATTCACCAGGATGTGAGGATGTTCATTTTAGACATTGTGTCATGCACAAGCCATTACCATAAAAACCGCCGTGCCTTTGACCGAGCGCGTTGATGTGATTTGAGTTGAACGTCTTCTGACCAATCAGAGTCGAGAAGTCAAGTGCGCTGTAACTGTGAACAACTCAAATTGATGTTTGTTTTGCTCAAAGAAACAGAGATGCAAATTCATTAAACCGTTTTATGTCTTGTTTTCTGTTATAAATGGTCGCCACGACGACAACAAGGCCGTGTGTGCGGTTGCTAGTTCGATCAGAAGTTCACAACATCCCATCGTGTGAACATGAAATCCCATACACACTCGTAGGCCCCTGGTCTTCCGTCTGTGACATTTCTGTCTGACATTTGGCATTTTCCCAGGCGGACTTCGTGTCCTGTTCACTGCAGCAGCTGGTAAGCAGCAGAGATCTTATGTGGACAGAAACCCAGCATGAAAATCAGAAGTGCTGACGTGAAGGAAACACCTGTCATGTTATCTCTAATGATAGCTTTAGCATGTACACACACACACACACACACTGGATTGCGTGCATGCCTCTTCTCTTTCTTCAGTTTAGCACCGAGCGTGTGTGAGTTTGCTGTTGTGTTCAGTTTGTGTGTGTTTGTGTGTGTTGAGTGAAGGATATATTCTCACCGTGATATCAGATACATTGAGGCGTTTGGTCTCGTCTTGCGTTGGTACAAATTTAAATGCCTAGCAAGCTAAACATTGTTCATTTTTGTTTTCTGAGATGCTTTCACAGCTACAGGTGTGTTTTATTTACTCAGAGCTCAGTGTAATCTCAGTGTAAATGTTTTTTGAAGATTGTGCCTCTGATACTAAAGTGCAGTCGAGGCGAAAGCACGTTTTGGATACAATCGAGTCGTGGATTTGCATTACATCTCTTCTGCACAGGGAAATGTGCTTCCTTATTATACCTGCAGCATGCAGCACACCATGCTTTGCTGAAAGGACTCCACAGAGGGGCTTTAACACTGTCACTCTGTGCTTTCTTTTCTTTTCTACGCAGTAGCCTGTTGGCAGCCCACTCTGTCCAGGATGGGGGTGAAAGATCGGCCTCAGTGCTACTTCGATGTGGAGATCAACAGAGAGCCAGGTAAGATCTTTCTTTGCGTTAATATCCAACTGTAAAAGCTAAAGTACAGTTTTAAAGTCACATCGGACTTTACTTCATAAACCGGATGCAAATATATTTGTAAACAATTTTTTTAGGATATCAAACCTTTCACAGAAATCTACATACAAAATTAACATCATACAAGCAGCTTTCAGACTGTCTGTAGGTATTAAAAAAAGATATCACAATTCCAGAAAATGGCATATTGTGACCTAATTCACCATGATATTGATATTATATTGTAACATTGCCTAGCTCTGTCTGTCTGTGTGTGTGTGTGTGTGTGTGTGTGTGTGTGTGTGTGTGTGTGTGTGTGTGTGTGTGTGTGTGTGTGTATGTTTTGTGTGTGTGGGGGAGAGAAAGAAAGAGAAACACTGCATTCAGATAAATATTCTCTTTCCCAAAAGACAATTGTGGTCATTGTTAAATCTTGCACACACCCAGCAGGAAAGGGAATTTAGTGTAAGTTGATACGCTTCGCTAAAATGACATGCCTTTTTTTTTTTCCTTCCTTGAGAGAGAGCGAGAGATTAGTGACTTTGACAGATTTTTTTTTTGTTTTTTTTTGCGAGATGTCCTTAGAAATGTTACAGGTTTGCATTTCAGGACTATTAAAATACCTTCGCGTGCTGAACCGTCGTGCAGTAAACACAGCGTAAACAGACCGCAGACGAGCCGAATTAACGTCTGCTCTCCACCGGAGCCTGCTGATAATTATGTGCTCCGTATCATAAAGCTGGGAGGGTGTGTTTTAACACCCTGTTGTGCCGATCTAATCGTATAATAGACGGTTTTATAACTGTGACGTCCACGCAGATAATCGGTTTAATTAGCGGATTAGAAGCCCGTGTGATTTATCTAACTGCAGAGCTTTTCACCGGGCTGCTGATTTGTGGTTGTGTAAATCGTTTTTGTCACTTCAGTGAGATATGAAAAGTATTAGGTGGTGTTTGTAAAGAGTTACACGCTTGTCCGTCCCCCGTCCCCCCCCCCGGCCGACTTTCCGTCTGTCATATAGCGCAATCTCTCGTTCCAAACAGTGCCAAACAGCACTGTTTCATCCCCTTTGTAGTGAGCGATTATAGCGAATCGGTGGCCATTTTGGTCTAAAACTGTCTGTATTAAAGTTAGAAACGTGTTAAACGTCAGCGCTCCACAGCGCAGAAGTGCCGCTAATGAGAATTCTAACAATACATCCTTATTAATATTCAAAAGTATTCATACATTTAAATATTTCAAGTTCAAACGTAGTTCAGTACGAGGATATTATTCGGCATGATCGTTTCTGTAATTAACAGCAGAGTTTATTGAGACTTTATAAATACACATAAAGCAGGTTTAAAAGAGATCATGTGTAGTGGTGTTGGGTCGTTTAGATATTAAGTAATAAAGTATAAATCATGTTATATGCTCAGACTGTGTGGAGATTTGTAACACATCTAACCGTTTCTCTCTCTTTTTTTATAGTTGGACGCATTGTCTTTCAACTGTTCTCAGATATTTGTCCCAAGACAAGCAAAAATTTCCTCTGGCTTTGTACTGGTGAGTAAACAACGTCTCGTAGTTTTATTTCTACATCTGTTACAGTCACCGAATAAAATTTTCAGCAAACGAGGAGTTGCTGAGGATCCAAAGACCTCCGTAAGTTCTAGTCAGCTTATAAATAACTTTATAACAGCCTCTTATTTCTCAAAAGGCTCGTAATGTCACCTCGGTCCTGCTCTCGACGGGTCTCAGCTGGAGTTTTATTACAACTGGATCGCTGCCTCAAAGCCAGTGAAATGTAAAAATCTCCCGAATTCAAGCTCGAACAGCAGGACGAACGAACCACAGGAATTTCCCGTCCCTGCAGCAGTAAAAAAAATAATAATAAAACCATTAGTTTTTGAGTGAACCATGTTCGATCCTGGAGCGAGATTAACGTTTATAATACAATCGTCTTCTTATCTTGTAATGAACAGGACGACAAACAGACAGTGTTGATTGTTAACGTGTGGGTGGGGATTTAATATACAGCTGCAGCTCAGTACACAGATCATTTGTTTTCCTAGAAGAAGGGCAGGAATGTGACAGACGTTTGGGCTAAAAATATCGTCCGTGTCTCTGCTGAGCTGATCTGCGATCGATCTCCTGATTCCTGGGGTTTAATCATTCAGACATGTAATCCTGTATGAACAGTGTTTTATAAAGGTTACGTGTTAGGATTTGTTGTTGTTGTTGTTTTTTTTGGTTCTAAAGTTCTGTCTCTTTTCCGAACGTAATCTTTGTGACCGTTTTTATTTTCTTTTATCCTTTTTTGTTACAGGTGAAAAGGGCACTGGTAAAACCACAGGGAAAAAATTGTGCTACAAAGGTTCTGTATTCCATCGAGTAGTTAAGAACTTCATGATTCAAGGGGGAGATTTCACCGAAGGTACGTCGCATCGTTCATCTTTACAGTGCGGTGCATAAGTATTCACCCCCTCGAACTTTACAACCGTCGGCGCTCGTTCTTACAGCGAGGCGCGGCGTTGGTAGCAGCTCGACATCTCTCGGTTGCTTCTCTAACTAATCCCCCTTTTTTACACACGACAGCTTCCTCTAGCGTCGAGTTTGTGCCATAGTTTTCTATCCCAACTTTGTCCGTAGCTTGATCTGGTGTGTTCTCTAAACAAATGAAAGGAACCGATGGATGTAAACGGAGATCATATGAAACTTTAGGTTCCCAAAATCAGTGGATCTGAAAACATTATAACTTATTTATATGTAACGAACGAAGGATGGGTGAATGGGTGAATACCTACGCAGTGCTTTTTATATACGTCTCGATTCATTCAGGCTCAACAACAAGCACATTCCTGCTCGCTTTCTGTGTTTTTAAATAAAGTCTTTTGTTTCTCCAGGCAACGGGAGAGGAGGCGAGTCCGTATACGGCGGCTACTTCGAAGGTAAACAGCTACGAAGTCTAACGAACTCTTCCTAACCCTAATCCTTTTATATGCCATGAGTGTTTTTTTGTGTCTTCTACTTTATTTAAGTCGCAAGAGGTTGCATGGGAAGTTCACGCATGGATGATTAGGCATTATTTATTGTTTTTACTCTTCTGTAGTTTTGTTGTCCTTTTACAAACTTCTTACCTAGATTTTTTTTTTTTTCTGTAAATATTTTGATTTTCTTTCGTACACAGCATGGAGGTTAGGGATATTTTCTTTTATTCTTTAACAATCCAAAATCTATTTGCCTAAATATTTCAACGTATTCTTTTATTTATAGAGATTGTGGTCTTTTGCAAAATGAGAAGGTAAGAGATGTGCACAGTGCAGTAACACAAACCTAAACACTGTCCCCTCCCTGTCTGCATAATATGATCGAGTTTTTTTTTTGTTTGTTCTGTTATATTTTAAGTGTCTGCAATGTGCTCATGAACATCTGGGTCTCGAATTTGATCGGATTTCACTTGTCTGTTTTGCCTCATTTCCGAACATAAGTGAACATCTGTTAAACAAATCTCACTATACTGTACATGCTTCTTCTTATTCCACCCTTGAAACAACATCCAAACATATCGTGCAACTTATTTTTGATATTTTTATAGCTCTGTTGGTTAGACGATAAATCTCGACACAACTCTCTGAGGGCCTTTTTAAACCTGGTGACTTTGTGTGTTTTCTCTGATCCGATAGCGATCTGATTTGTTAAAACCGTTCCATTTACATCAGGCCACATAAACGCGTCTCGACGAATCGGATATCGATCCGATCTTTCTACTCCCGCCCAAAATGCTAATATATTTGACCTCATTTCCGGGGTAATTGAAATGGAACACGCTTTGGTGTATGGGGTTTTCAGAACGCAATCAAAAAGAAGACGAAAAAACTCGTTACGACGGTTATGCTACAAAAAACTACATTTTTGCTGGAGGCATCAGCGCGTCTTAAGACCCGACGAGACGCCTGGGTGAAAGATCACCTGCGAGTGACGTACGTCCGTTTGGGAGGAGTATAGCGCTGACGTATGGGGCTTGAACATCCACATTCATTTACACTTGTCCAGTTTTATCTGAAACGCGTCCCAGACCTCCTCCTGAAGGGGTTCGAACGATCGGATTTATATCCGTCTGGAAAACGTTTCAGAGGGAATTTGGACCTGGTGTTTTTGCCATCGGATAGCTATCTGATCACAGAAAACTCAGGAAGTGACCAGGTGCAAAAAGCACCTAAATTATACCGAAATAATCTTTTCCTAATTATCTTATTATTTCACCTTCCCTTTAAAAAAAACAGCGCTCAAGGGCTTAGTAATGATTTCGATATCGTCTACCTTCAATTTTTGTCTCGTTAGTGTTACCATAGTTCATCTCTGTATTGTTTTCAGAGCTAAAACGTTTTAGTCCTTCATCATAAGATCATTATTACGAACGTAAGTCTGCAATGTTTCATGCTGAAATGTTCGATTTTTTTTTTTCTTTTTTTCCGCATTGTACCGCGTTCCGTCTCATCAGCCGGTCAAGATTTGAGTGAAAATCTATTCATTTCTATATTCCAATTCTGCTCATCTGAATTTCTAACATTTACAGCGCGTTCGTGGTCACCGTACGGCCGAACGATTGTGGGTATTTGACCATCACAATCGGACAGCTTTTTAAACGTCACGTTTCAGATTTACTGCTGCTAAAAAACCTCCGGTCGTCACCAGATTGTCGACGAGAGCATTAGAGATGTCAGGCACTGCGCTCCATTACGCCTGAAGGTGTTCAGTGGTGGCTTAAGCTCAGGGATCCGTGTAGGACACTCGAGTTCTTCTGCTCCAAGCGTGTCTGTACGGAGCTCTTTATGCACAGGGACGTTGTCATGCTGGAACGGGTTTGAGCTTTATAGTCCCAGTGAAGGGAAAACATCAGACTTGTTGGGTGCGCTCGAGATTTGAGGAGAAATTTGAGGATGAAATGACTTACGGGTGCGATGGTCAGGTGTCCACATACTTTTGGCTACATAACATATCACAGAAGTCACAGAAGCCGTATACAGACCTAACAACCTTTAAGTATTTTGCGTAGAAACTCTGCATTTTAAGATTAAAGTACACTACCGTGCCTATGTCTAAATCTTTTGTCTAATAATTTGGCGCATTGACATTTAGAATGATTGACAGTCGCAGAGGTTTGGGATTTTCTCATGTTAAACGGACTCTCGTGTGAAAGCCCCGCCCCTTCCTACCATTTTTCTTGATCAGGAATCTTTCATTTTTTCCTACTTGAAAGATGCAGTGATGTAGAGGGTCGAATTTCTGTCAACGGAAATGGAGATCGTTTCGAGTTTTTAATAAACCCACTGCAGATAGTTTCCCCTAAATACATACGTTCGTCCCTCGTGTGAGCGATTTATAAAAGGACAACGCAAACCCACAGTGTCACTGAAAGCCTAATTCATCCCCAGACACGATCATATTCATGCAGATGAATATGCTGTAATGCTGATTGTTAAACAATGATTGAATTGGGGACCGCAGAAGAAAGAGTGCTCTCTCTCTCTCTCTCTCTCTCTCTTTTTTTTTAATAAAACCCTTTCCTCACCAGTGCCATCTCATGTAACAGATGGCAGGCACTCAGTCTGTTCTGTGTCTCCGTGTCTTTTTCCAACAGATGAGAACTTTATTCTCAAACATGACAGAGCCTTCCTCTTGTCGATGGCCAACCGAGGCAAGGACACAAACGGCTCCCAGTTTTTCATGTGAGTACGACTTATTCTGTCGGGGGAGGGGGGAGAGAGTGTGTGTGTGTGAGGTTCAAACATCATTCACATGAATGTGCATCACCAGATTGTCTGCTTGCCATTTAACGTCACCGGACATTTTGCATCAAACGGCACTTATTTATGTTACGAGAGATTTTCTACACTCTGATTATGTAAAACGTCCCATTTACCCGTTTTAGTCTCTTACAGTGTATTTATGTAGTGTAGTGTCACAGTAATAACGTTACCATACTCTTATCTCACACAAGGCTCCATCCATCTACAGTAGGTTTCATATTTCCATGTTTTGTTTGATTTTTATTTATTTATTTTTATTTATTTATTTTAATTTTTTTCTACACACGACAGCTTTAAGAAGCTGTTTGGAGTTTTCACTTGGTCAGTTTCTCAACCCTGCATCCGTCCAGCATCACCGTAGCCAGAGCTCCTGTCCTTCTGCCCTGTTTTCTCTCCCCATCATTTATATTAGAGACACTGCGTACGGTGTTTATGTGTGATGCAGGTGCCTCAACATGCTCATCTCTTCTTTCCCTTCTCAGTGTACATGTAGAAATAAATGTAATTACAAAGAAAACTTGGACTCCTTTTTTGCCTACAAATGTATTACAATTTTTCTCTTGCCGTTTTTGTGTAAAATTTGCAGAAACTCTAGCATCCTGCTCTACCAAGGTAAAGTGTCTCTCCAAGGCTGTGCTTCTCTCTCCTGACTTTCTGATTGTTGTACCTAGACTTTTTTTTTTTTTTTTTGCAACTTATTCATTTCTTTTAAACTGATCCGTATTTAGGTTTTGTGAACTGTATATTTGTGAACGCTGGTCTCGTAACTTTTTTCCGAGTAGCTCTGAGAACAGCGATGGTAACAATGTGTTAAGACTGAGATCACTGACACTGATTATTACTGATGCGATTATATCTTACTGTATATTTATTTCGTCGTAAGAGGCTCGGATAGTCGTCTCCGTTTACGTACTGCTTCAACCAGCGTGCGTTTATTTATCTTTGTTGTTCTTTAGAAATTAAAACAGTTTAATGTTACATGCTGATTGTGGATGTTTTGGGATAAAGATATTATGATGCCTGTTTGTTTGTGTGTGTGTGTGTGTGTGTGTGTGTGTGTGTGTGTGTGTGTGTGTGTGTGTGTGTGTGTGTGTGTGTGGATCCAGTTTCCACTTGATTGACACGATTGATGTGAGATTTTGCCCCCGTTTTCTCTCTCTTTTATTACATGTGTCGGCCGGTCCGCTGGCTATTTTTCTGTCATTGTACCTGAAACAGAACAACAAAGACAGCACCACATCTGGATGGGTAGGTTTACTATTAGGTCTGTAATAGAACAGTTTTAACACGACACGCACTATGAGAACGTGCGATTCAGGATGTAATCCGACGTCTCGTGGTAATGCCGATTTGCATGTGTATACGTAGAGTTCACGTGGTCTTCGGGTCGGTCATCTCTGGGTTCGAAGTCATAAAGAAAATCGAGGGGCTGAAGGCCGACGCCGCCAGCAGACCCTACGCTGACGTCCGAGTGATCGACTGCGGACAGCTGATCACGAAATCTGCTAACGATGGTAATCTTCCTCCCGAAACACAGAAAAAATTTATTATATTGTACACGCAATTTATTTTGGCTGATTCTTGTTGTTCGGAAGTACTTGAAGGTAGGAAGAGGAAAGCTTTCTATTCCGAAGATGATTCTCAGAGTTCTTCGGATTCACGGAACTCCTCCTCCGAGTCTGGAGAAGAATCGGCCGAACGGTGTTCACGGCGAAACAAGATGTCCGCCAAGAGCAAGCGTTCAAAGAGGAGAAGGAAGGAAGTCGGGGGGAAAGAGAGGCGGCGCGAGAAATCGGTTTGTCAAAGGAGGTGAGTTCAGTTCTAGTACCGTGTGCTTAATGGTCAGTAACATATACACTTTTACACACATACACACACACACTTTTCTTCGGTGTCACTTGGTCAGTGGTGTCTAACGCACGGTTCTTCTGCAGCCATCCTGAGCGAGACATGGTAGAGGAAGACGATGGACCGAAAGAACATAATGTAAAGAGGGAGAAGCCTATGGTGCGCCCAGAGGAGATCCCTCCTGTGCCAGAGAACCGCTTCCTGCTCCGGAGAGACATGCCAGCACAGGAAGAGTCCACAAATGTGTACGTCTGTTCAGTAAAATTTCAAACCTCACAGGAAGGCAATAAGGAGACAGTGAGCTGTGTATGTTTCTGCACGATATACAGAAGTGTTAGCGGGTTTTAAAGCCGCCATCACTTACAGGTGAAATAAGTGGGGTAAGAATCTGTATGAGCAGTTAGGGTGGAATATCTGAAGGTTTTGCTTTAATTTATACCACTTCAGATTATAAGCACTGTGTACGGCTGTAATTTGTTGTGTCATGGCAGAAGTCGTCATTTCCGAGCCACTGTGTACATACACCTTACGAGAACCAAACATATTTATGTCCGTCTTTAAATAGTGACACCTTAACAAGCCTAATGATACAAATTCTGATTCTTAGATTTGCACTTTTTCTTCTCGCCTCTTTTTAGCATCGTCCAAGACACAGCGAACGTGCCAAATGACACCAAGCCAGCTGTCACTAAATCTGGGCGGAAACTCAAAGGCCGTGGCACAATGGTACGAACTCTCACACAAAGTACTTCTGTTATATCGCCGTGAAATAAAATAAGTAGTATGTGTGGGTTGTTTTTTGTTTTTTTGGCTGATTATTAAACCATTTGATTTCATATTCGGCGAACCAAAAGCAAGGTGATATTTATATAGTGAGAAGTTTGAGGCTATAACTCCTGTGATGTGTTACTGTAGAGATACCATACTCCTACTCGGTCGATATCTCGGTCTGAATCTGAGGAGGAAAGAGGGAGCAGTGAGACTCCTCCACACTGGAAAGAGGAGATGCAGAGAACAAAGACTTACCAGCCTTCCAGTGTACAGAAATGGAGCAAAGGAGAAAGGTAAATCCCTGTTGTATAAAGATCTACTACTACTACAAGATCAAGGAGAGAGTTAGATATTATGCAAAATTTGCAATATTTATATATATATAAAATCACCTAAACGTTTTATGGTTTGATTATTACACCTGAATTTATTCAGATGATAAGTCGTTAATTTGTCCAACGTAAGCTCATATGTAGGGATGGACAAGTCATAACTCTATGTGCAAGCCCACAGGGGACGTGAGGGTTCCTTTGCCCAGAATCCATGTCGTCCCGAACGATATACAATATACTTATAGCTGAATTAAACAAAAATATAAATGATCAATCCTGCTTTGCCCCTCGACAAATAGTCTGCAAGTTCTTGTGCAGTTTTTTTGCTACGAAACATGTTCTGCTCTTGCATTGCATGAAAGTTATTATTCAAATTAGCGTCTTTTTATTCTCTATAGTAGCTATATATCAAGCTGGAATCGTATAAACAAGGCGCTCGGACTAGCGACTTGTCCACCCTGACATGACAGATCTGAACTGTGTAATAAAAGAATTGTCGTTTATGTTGAAAGTACTTTGAATGGTTTAACAGATGGGATGACAGAAGTGGCACCCCCTGGTCAAGGTCAAGGTCCCAAGAATACTCATCAGACCAGGACTCGGATAACTCTAGTCAGCATCACCATTACAGGAAAGAAAAGAAAAAAGACAAACGAAAGAAGAAAGCAAAGAAACGGAAACATTCAAAGAAGCATAAGAAAAACAAATTCAGAGAGGGCTCCCCTTCAGAGCGAGAGAGGTCTGTGTCATCAGGCAGAAGGTCGAAAGTCTCCAACTATGCACCGAGGAGATCTTATTCACGCTCTCTGTCCCCTTCTACGTCACGCCACTCTCGCAGGTCTTATAGATCAAGGTCAAACAGACGAAAATCCGTGTCCCCCTCGTTCAGAGGGTCCAGATCTTACTCTAGGTCAAGAGACAAGTCCTATTCCAGAAGTCGCTCTAGAACAGGGAGTAGGTCTAAATCTAATTCTAGTAGGTCCTGCTCAAGGTCAGGAAGTCAGTCAGGACGGTCTATTACGCGATCTAGGTCTGATTCTCGCTCCAGATCTAGATACAGGACAAGATCCAGATCTAGGTCCAGGTACAGGTCACAGTCCCCATATTACAGAAAACGGAATATATCAAAGCTTCCTGATGGCAGTTCACAGAAGGTTAAGAATCCTGTACCCACCCCTACGCACACCGTGGAACCCAAAGCTACTCCATCTGCATCTGCTGAGAGTGTCCCAGTGCTGCCTTTGAGTGACAGCCCACCACCCTCTCGATGGAAACCAGGCCAAAAGCCTTGGAAACCATCTTATGTTCGCATCCAAGAGATAAAGGCAAAAAAAGACTTGCCCTCTCAGGCTCTCATGAGCCAAACACCAGGTTTGCCGCTTGAGAAGCTTTCAAATGTTCAGAGTCAAATTAAGAAGTCCACATCTAATAAGGGTCTCAGTAGTAGCAGCCACTATAGTGGAAAAACCAAGCAACCTGAAAGTCTTCTCCGAAAAGGTTCATCCAGAAGTCGTTCCTCCAGCCGTTCGAGAAGCAGAAGTCACTCTAGTTATCAGTCCATGTCACCTGGTCAGTACAGCAGGTCTTCTTCATCTTCCTCTTTTAGCAGGTCAGACTCTTATTATTCGCCTAGAAGAACGTCCTCAGAAAAAAGAGAGAAACGCCATAGTTCTCACAGAAGGGACAGTAAGAGGATGAAGAATGTCATATATTGCCCTGTCAAAGAAGATTCATCTCCCTCTCATTCAGATGGAACTGATAGCACACACGGTCCTATTCAGAGACACAGTATCTCAGAGGCGCCAGAAGATGCACTCGATCCTTTGCCAGATTCACACATTAAGTCAGAAAAGAAGCTCAAATCCAGCAAGGCCTCAGTACTGGCTGCCACCAACTCTAAATCTGGATCTGGATGGGAAAGTGACAACGGACATTTGAGCAAACTGGCTTCTGGTGATGAGAGTAAACCACCTCAGATTTCTGTTAAAGAGGAGCGTGGACTTAGTGAAAAGAAAAAGATGAAGATTTGGGCTCATTGCTGGGACTCCGAAAGCGAGTCTGAAATGGCAGAAGCAAACCACGGGGATGGTGAAAATAAACCTGCGTCGGAAAAGGAAGAAGGCGAAGCCAGTTCAGAATCTGAAGCTGTAGAACCACCTGGATTTGCCAACAAACCAGACCAGCTCTCCAAGGTGTCCGAAGGATTCAAAAACAGCGAGGAACCTTCTAATGATTATTCAAAAACCGAAAAGCACAAAAGCAAGAAGGCTAAGCGTAAACACAAGCACAAGAGGAGAAATTCCGACAGGTCTGGCTCACAAAGGGTGAAGACAAAAACAAAAAGGTCTAAGAAAAAGCGTCAGAAACCAAAGGAGACATTTCACTGGCAGCCTCCTCTTGAGTTTGGTGAAGAAGGTGAGGAGGATGATTCGCTTCCTCAGGCAAAAAATATTGAGCCTGCTAACAGCGAAGGACTTCCAGAACTGGTAAAGAGAACGCAGCTGAAATCTCAACATGTAAGCAAGGACTATTCCAAGCTTTCAAAAGAAAGCTGTTCAACTGCAGAGATCTCTAAAAGCGGTGTTGAGTCGTCTAACTTGACACGAAGACAGCAGTTAAAGCTACATACTGATGCAGCAAAAAGTCCAGCGCAAAGCAAACGTCCACAGATTGCTTCAAGTCAGTCAAACGTTAACGCTGCGCACGGCCAAGACGAAACAAAAGATCAAGACGATATGGAAATATGCACCCCAGAGCACAAAGCAGACGCCGACACAGGACCACCTGAACTTTTTGCAATTGACCTGCCAAACATAAATGATACGGTTAAGAATGGTACTCAACTTCTGCTACCTCAGACAGATCAAAAGAAATCTGGTTCAAATCCTATTTTAACTCCCCCTAACCAAGCTGGAGAACACACACCTGGCAGTGTTGGTCTACTCGTCGATCCCAAATGGAAACCTTTAAAAGGTATGAATTTGGTACCAGCAGTCAGTGCAGCCCCTCTAGATATGAGAATGAACAGGCCACAAGAGCAAGGGGAGGGCAAGGCTCAGGGCCTCAAGATTGAGATCAAAAGCAAAAACAGGGTCCGACCAGGGTCCCTGTTCGACGAGGTGCGGAAGACAGCCCGGCTAAACCAGCGTCCCAGAAATCAGGACAGTTCCAGTGAAGATGGTTCAACTGCTACCACAGGAGAGCAAGCTGGATCCCAGAAGCACTCGCGAAGCAAGTCCCGCTCGGTGTCCAGTTCCAGACCTCGACGTAGAGACAGGTCTCGGTCATACACCCAGTCCAGGAGCAGGTCCAGGAGCTCCAGCTATTCTTCCAGGTACATACATGTAGCAGTTGCACTCCGTTTCAGTCCCAGTAAAAGATTTCTTCCACTTAACATCAAGCTGTTTGTTCAGTAATGAAACCCATGTCATGTATCATCCGTACATTGATTGTGTCTCAGGATTAATCCTATTCACTGAACTTGGCTTGCATAGACATTTATGCTAGCATGCAAAAAGGAACGGTATGCCATATAAAACACAAACATTCACTGAGTCATGCTTTAAAAATATACGTCTATTTTTTTTATGTCTGTACCTAGAAGCTACAGTAGAAGTAAAAGCAGACGGGGATATAGTAGAGAACATTCCCGATCTCGAAGTAGTAGCTACCAAAGCTATCGCAGGTGAGTGTGAAGGATATTTACAGTGTATTTAACCTCATGTACTCCTTTTTGTATTTTCAAAGCTTTTTGTTTATTACGCAGTAGTTGCATTGTTCATTCAGAAGGTTTCTTAAGTTGTATGTGAATTCATCAATAAAACTTTAATCGATCCAATTCATTACAGACATGCAAAAAAACATCCAGACAAAAATATGTGCATGTTACTTGGTCTCGTTTCTGACGTCCTGGTGTACAAATAGAGCTGAAGAATGTCGTCACTAATTCTCTTAGTGGATCTTGTTATATTCCAATTCAAAACTAATAATATTATACACATCTCATTGAGTCTTGAAGAACTAATTGTCTAATTGTTAAGAATTGTAAAAATTGCATTCAAAATTTAGGTATACAAGCTTGTTTCCCATTGTTCAACAGTTCCTGCAGGTCTGTACATACACAGAAACCTTTTTGTCCCAACCTACTGGTACAGACACCACCCTCTTGTCTTTTTGGTTTATCGTGTTTATTTTTCTTTTCTCTTTTTTTTTCAGTCACACTTACAGTCGAAGTCGGTCCAGAAGTCGGTCCAGAGGACGCTGTAGGTCAAGGTTGGTAAAATAATATGCATTTTTTTTAAATATGTTTTATCAGATGTTCATCTATAGTTGAAATTCATTTATTTACAGCTTAAATTGTAATATTACTGTTCTTTAGTAGTCATATTATTTATGGTTCTGCCTGCTTATATTTGCAGAATTTACAGCATTTATAGGAAATTAAAGATTTTTATTGTAGGAGGAAAAAAACGACCTACAAACGGTGTTTTAGCACAAAAGATATTAACGTGTAATGACGGTTTAGTAAAGATAGATTTACAAACAGTAGCATTAAGATCAGTTTGTCACAAAGGCTTCAGCTCAGGAAACAGAACACTGCTGCATTAGAGCAACAATAATGGAACAAACACTTAAATGGTGTTCTTATAAGTGCCAGTGTAGAAGCAGAACTATGGTACATAAAGCTAATATGTCATTTCTCATAAAGCTAATATGTCATTTCTCTTTTTTTTTTCTTTTTTAACCCCAGATCCTACACTTATGACAGCTACTCAAGCCGTAGCCGCAGCAGAAGTCGATACAGACGAAGTGAAAGTTCTGATCGCAGATCCAGGTGAGGAGGTTAAACTTCATTCATGCTTTGTTGCTTTTCTAGTATTTGAACAATTTTGCATTTCTTTTATAAAGTGCTGTTTTATTGATTTTTTTTCTTCTTTCTTTCTTTTCTTTTCTCTCTCCTTCAGATCATACCGTTCTTACAGTCGCAGTTCATCAAGGCATGGAAGTCACAGCAGTCGATACAGCTGAGATGACTATTAGGAGGTTTCCTGTTACTTTTTTTGTTGTTTGTTTATTGGTTATTGAAACTAGACCAGAGCGTCACATATGTTTCTTCTGTTTTCCATAAAGAATGTTTCTCTGATGTCAGGTAATATGAGCCACTTTGACCTGTACATACGTATATTTCTGTGGTACTGATCATTTATAAACCGTTTGACTGTTGTGTGTTTTTATTATTATTTTTCCGTTGTTTTTTTTTTTGTTGTTATTGTTGGTTTTTGTTTTTTTTTAATAAAAATTGTATTTTTTAATAATAGAACTTATATGAATGTAAGAGAACTGTTTTATGCCGTCTTGTTTTTGGTTTTGTATGTAATTTTTATTAAATGCTAACAATAGCATCCTGCCAGTACAGAATTGATGTAACACATTCGCACATTCTCCAAATGACAAAACAACAGACACAGTAAAAAAAAGTTTTAGTACAATTGTAAAGGTTTTTGGAGTCCAGTGGTTTGTTTGTTTCTTAATTGTTTTCAGAAATGCAAAAAAAACTGTTTTGCTGTATGCGAAATCAGGACGAGTTCAGTGGGTTTTAAAAAATATATCATGTACATAATCAAACATGACAAATATGATGTGTGCTTTTAAAGGGGAAAAAATCACTTGGACCTCCCTGTTGACATTTTCTTTACTGTAAGATGTACGAAAGTTTTGCGGCCCTCTTATACACCAGCGGTTTGCCAATGAATACCAATTTTCTTTTATTTATTAAATAATATATCATACTTTGTACTTGTTTATAGTTACAGTTACTGTTATGGAACTGTGTAGTGAAACAGGTTGCCTCCTGTGATGATTTATAATATAGCAGCTTTTAAACAGTCAGCAACCCGTCTTGGGAAAACGACGCTCGTCATTTCAATTAGAAACCTCAAACCACAGGTCGCTCCTGCCATCCTGAAGACCTTTTTGTGCTGACAAAGCTGAAGTTGTAGCATCAGAATTGTCAGATTGAAATGTGTAAGAAGCCCACATACAGTCGACAGCATTCTACATGCTGATTTCTAACCTGGGACAGAAATAATCTCAGTACAAACCCTGCCATAAAATACAGTTGACTTGGGCAGCATCTGCAGCAGTGACAAATATCCAACATTCGAATAACAACATTTATATTTATTCCTTTATCAGTTCATCTTTGTTCCTTTGGTATGTATCATATTTTATTTTTTCCTGATGGAATATTATCAGAATTATCACTTAATTTCTAAACTGTACTTGAGCTGAGAATCTTTGCTTTAAATTTTACTGTGACTGAATTTATAAAATCTTAAAAATGATCAAAGTTAGAATTGAGTTACTTCTACACAAGTCTATATTTTATTTGTTAAATGTGCGTACTTATATATCTTGTAGTACAATATTTTAATAAGGCAGGTCTCTTTAAAATCCTGGGCCAAGAAAGCCCATCTGATCCCTGAGCTCCAATCACCACCTCCTCCTGCAGAGGAAGCCTCTCAATGCTCCAGCCGGGGTTGCCAGATTGATGGTAAGGTTTGTTTGGGTTTTTTTCTCAGGTTGAATTAGAGAAGTTGAGAAGGTAGATGCAATTTCATTTATTTCCCAAACTGGATCTGAAACTTTAAAAAAAAACTACAGTATATGGGGAAAGATTGTATGTCTTTCTTCTTTCTTTATGATAGTATGTCTTTCTTCCCCAAACTGTTGCCACAGATTTTGAAGCACACAATCATATAGAACATCTTTATACAACGTGGGGTTACAATTTCTTTTCACTTGAACCAAGAGGCTCAAACCAGTTCTTGACAATACCCTGGTTCCCAAAGCAAGCTCCATGAACATATGGATGTTGTTGTTAAGGTTGGAGTGAAATAACTTAATGACTTGCATTCGACTCTTGATTCACCCCCATTGAACATCTTTGGGATGAATTAGAACACCGACTGCACCCCAGGCCTCCTCACCCAACATCAGTGTCTGATCTCAGTAATGGTTCGTCTAGCTGAATGAACACAGATCCCCACAGTCACACACCAACATCTAGTGGAAAGCCTTCCCAGAGAAGTGGGGCTTATTTTAACAGCAAAGGTGAAGACATTTTTTAGGTTGTCGTAGATGCACTGATTTAATAGGCACGATATATGAATTAGCAATAATCATAAATTAAATATTTTCATAATAATTCCTTTACATTATTATATTTGATGATGAAGCTTCTATTATCCAAAAAAGACAGACAACTCATTTCTAAAAAAAAAATAATTCCTTTATAACTACAGACAACTGGTTCAATACTTAAAATGCACCATCATTAATGTCACATAACCAGTAGACCTCACTCAGGATTCTGGTCAAATACGGGACTATGAAACACCCCTAAATCAGATCAAACTGTATCATATCATAACACAGAAGAATCAATCAATCAATTTGTCTTAACATGTGTCTTAAAAATGTGTAGGACACATGGTAGTCTGACGGTCTCATCTCTAGTGCTTATGTCATTGCTTGGGATAATAATAATAATAATAATAATAATAATAATAATAATAATAATAATAATAATAATAATAATTTTGAATGCCAGTGTTATTTAAATATATGTATTGCAATTATTTTTGTTGTTAATAATAATAATAATAATAATAATAATAATAATAATAATACATATTATGTAATATATGTAATATATGTTATTTAAATATATTTATTGCAATTATTTTTGTTGTTGTTATTATTATTACTACTACTACTACTACTACTACTACTAATAATAATAATAATAATAATAATAATAATAATAATATCATACAGAATTATAAAGAAAAAGAATTATAGAAGCCGGTTATCTTTCAAAATGCTGGTTATTTAAATTTTTATTATTATTATTGTTGTTGTTGTTGTTGTTGATGATGATTTGAGATATATGATGTGCATGTAACAATTTGTATTTTATATAATCCACACATTGAATCGAGGGAGGAGGGCGCAGTGAAATCAGATGCTCCAATCTGGCAACCCGTGTGGAGCGAGTGAGGGCGAAAGCAGGAGAAATGTGAAAAATCCGCGTCTCGGTGTTTGATGGCGCGCGGAGGCCCCGAGAGCCGCGGAGTGACGAGCTGACGGATCAGCAGCATGGTAAACAAACCGAGCTTCTCATTCCTGCGCATGACGCGTCCTTTATTCACATCCGCTGACATGAACACAGCGATGAAGGCGGCTGCACTTTGTGCACTTTGGGTTCTGAGGCTCTCCGTTTCTCCGCCAGTGTTTTGCGCTTTAACTAAAGTTTGAGTCGCAAAAAAAAGCTTTTGAGGAACGCAGCTGGATTCCTGAGCCTCAGTTGTGCACATAAACAGTTAAAGCTCCATCGGGTCGTGACTGGAGACGTCTGGTGACGTTTGGTGCATGTGCAGATTCCGTGCAAATAACATTCTGTTTAAATGCCTGCAAGTCGAGTGTTTGCTGTCGGAGAAGTGTTTAGTTTCAGTAGTGATTCATGATCGTGTTTTAGTGAACAAGTGCACATGCGTCTGTGTCTGGACTCCATGGCCCTAAACCAGGCTTGCTGGGTTTCTCCATCTGCTTGGGGTCAGGGGAAAAGTTTTCAACTCTGCGCATTGGATGCATTTGTCAATTCAGGACTGGAACAGTTGGAGGTTTAACTTTCATTGTTTGCATTTTAATTGTAAAAAGAAAAACAGTATAAACAATATAAAAATATCTCTAGCAGGAAAACTTTCTATTTGTGTGTAATTTATCTCGCAGCTTCAGCATCCTTCTAATCTACTGTTATATCAGTTTAATCTACTGTTATATCAGTCAAATCTACTGTTATATCAGTCAAATCTACTGTTATATCAGTCTGATCTACTGTTATATCAGTCTAATCTACTGTTATATCAGTCTAATCTACTGTTATATCAGTCTAATCTACTGTTATATCAGTCTAATCTACTGTTATATCAGTCAAATCTACTGTTTTATCAGTCTGATCTACTGTTATATCAGTTTAATCTACTGTTATATCAGTCTAATCTACTGTTATATCAGTCTGATCTACTGTTATATCAGTCTAATCTACTGTTATATCAGTCTGATATACTGTTATATCAGTCTAATCTACTGTTATATCAGTCTAATCTACTGTTATATCAGTCTGATATACTGTTATATCAGTCTAATCTACTGTTATATCAGTCTGATATACTGTTATATCAGTCTAATCTACTGTTATATCAGTCTGATCTACTGTTATATCAGTCTAATCTACTGTTATATCAGTCTGATCTACTGTTATATCAGTCTAATCTACTGTTATATCAGTCTGATCTACTGTTATATCAGTTTAATCTACTGTTATATCAGTCTTATCTACTGTTATATCAGTCTAATCTACTGTTATATCAGTCTGATATACTGTTATATCAGTCTAATCATTTATTTTGTCTAATGTTCTGTGATCTTCCTGATCGCTATCAGATGTGCCAGATGTTTCACTGAATTTACTCAGTTCATTCGTGTGAACCAACAAAAACAAACAATTTTGATCAAAATATTTCATCCCATTGTTTAACAATTAACATTAAAGTCAGTCGGATTTCGAAAGAGTGCAAGGAACAGGATGATATGTTTCAGTCCTTATAGTTAATTGGCAGCAGAGAACTGTGGCCTCTGAGCTGTCAGTCTACAAGGTTGTAGTGAAGGAGGCGTGGCTTCTGTTTGTGTGGTTCTAGAGAAGGAGGCGTGGCTTCTGTTTGTGTGGTTCTAGTGAAGGAGGCGTGGCTTCTGTCTGTGTGTTTCTAGAGAAGGAGGCGTGGCTTCTGTCTGTCGTTCTAGAGAAGGAGGAGTGGCTTCTGTCTGTGTGGTTCTACAGAAGGAGGTGTGGCTTCTGTCTGTCGGTTCTAGAGAAGGCGGCGTGGCTTCTGTCTGTCGGTTCTACAGAAGGAGGTGTGGCTTCTGACTGTGTCGGTTGTAGTGAAGGAGGCGTGGCTTCTGTCTGTGTCAGTTGGTTATGGATTGTGAGTAAACTGACACTCTAAAGTGATGTGATGAAACTGAATCCTGAACGAGTATCAGCTACAGTTTATTTACAAACCATGAAGTGGCCCTGAAAGATTCCTGGGCAAGGAACCAACCCAGCCACTGAGGGGTTAACCCTCAGTGCCGGTCCCAAGCCCAGATAAAACGAGAGGGCATCCGGCATAAAACCTGTGCCAAAATTCAAATATGTGGATCGGATGATCCGCTGTAGCGGTCCTAAACAGGGAGCAGCTGGAGGACGAGAACAACAACAACTTTCATTTAGATCAGCGCAAGCCTAATGGATTGTAGAATATTTATATATGTAACCTGTATCAATTTTCACTTGTGAGACTTTGAACTGAGGCTTCGGGGTCATTTCAGGATCCTCCTCATTAGAGGTGGAGCTGTGGTGCAGTAATCCTGCCCTCAGCTCACATCTGGATGCTCGGGTTAATATCTGGGTCGGGTCGGTGCTGCAGCACAAATCTCACCTGGTTCCTCACTTCATCTACACTAAACACTATTAAATTGTAAGTGAGATTTGTCTAAAACGCCTGAAAGCTGGGTGGCATCAGGTAATTTAGCCCATACACTTAACACATACGCTAAACAACAGCTTTCAGGCTGTTTTAGAGGATGTTTTATACTTTTTTGTACTTGGAAGCTGCCAGATGTTTTTTCCCACTTTTACCACAGCAGAAACTTCCATTAAACAAGTTAGTTCCTGTTATCACTTCCTTTATAGCAGCTGTAAAGAATAGTTCACTCCTCTCTCTCTCATCTCTCTTTCTCTCTCTCTTTCTCTCTCTCTTTCTCATCTATCTCTCCCTCTCTCATCTCTATGTCTCTCCCCCTCTCTCATCTCTCTCTCCCTCTCTCTCTCTCTCTCTCTCTCTCTCTCTCTCTCTCTCTTTCTCGATACTATTAATCACACCGTTTTGTAAGCGGTTTATTTGGAGCATCGGATATACAAGATGAGTACATTAAAATACCCCAACAGTGGCTGGGTCGGTGAGAGCAGGACCACCAGGCACCAATAATAATGTAGATTATCAGACACAAGCACAGAATTTAACTTTGTGTAATCTTGTAATATTGTAATATTTTTGGTAACCATCAATTTCTGATCTATAATGTAACCAGATGGAGAGCTTGCTTTGTTTTTGGCCAATATTTGCCATCTTCGGTTCTAAGGTTCAGCTCCTCACACAGCTGCTTAGTGAAATCAGATTCTCTGCTCGAGGAGCGTGCTGGTATGCCGAGTAACCGGGCGGCGTTTGTGATCGTGTTTTATGTGTCCGCAAAGTGCCAGCTTCATAGAGTCTCCTTTTGGCAAGAAGTCCTGACTCAGCTCCTGTTCACTGAGGACACTGTAACCTCTCTCTCTCACACACACACACACACACACACACACAGGCTGGTCTGACTGGAGGTCATGATGATTATTAGGCCCCAGAGAGGACTCTTTCTCCAGAGAGGAAGATAGGACATGGACCTGCAGAGACATGATGTTATATCGTTTAAAAACGTTGTGCTCTTTTGAAGGGAAGTGAGATTTCCGTTCTAGCTGAAAAGACAGAAGACATGATTACCTGTATGTTTTAAGATAGTGTTTAGCCTTTCTAATTAATCATTTTTATCGAGTGTAATGCGTTTTAAACATGAATCCTGCATGAAATCTTCTAGCACAAACCCCAAAATTACAGGATATAAAATGAATATTTACTTTGAATATGTTTTGTTTTCTTTAATATATAAAGATACAGCAGAGAAACATCCTGAATCCTGTCCTCCTCCTCCTCCTCCACCTCCTGCTGCTTCTTCTCCTCCTCCTCCTCCTGCTTCTCCTCCTGCTCCTTCTACTCCTTCTCCTCCATCGCTTCACCTTCTTCTCCTCCTTCACCTCCTTCTTCTCCACCTCCTCCCCCCCCTTCCTCCTCCACTACTTCGTCCTCATCCTCACCCCTCCTTATCCTCTTCCTCTTCATACCTGCAGAATATTTCATCGTTCAAAGCTGGTTTTGTTCTTGCATTAATTTTTGTGTTATCAGGTTTTGCATCAAGCAGAAAATTCATGCTGTTCATCATCACTATGGATCTGAATTTTTTGCTTTTTCATCTAAAGATGAAAATCGCTCCATTTTCCATCTTCCTTAATCTGCATTATGCTTATAGGTTCAGTTCCTGTCTGAGTTTCAGCTGATCTGAAACTTGTTTGTTTGCTTGCTTATTTATTTATTTATTTATCTATCTATCTATCTATCTATCTATCTATCTATCTATCTATCTATCTATCTATCTATCTATCTATCTATCTATCTATCTATCTATCTATCAATCTATCTATATTATTGTTGTTATTTTTCTATTTATCCAGTAGCAGCTCAACAACAACAACCAACACCCATCCGTATAATCAGATTTTCCCAACAGTAATGTACAATTAAAAAAATTTACAGGATATGGTCAGAGACACCAATATAGTTTAAGAAGTCAAGTTGTTTGAATGATTTATTTTCACCCAGACTTTGAACGGAGTTCGTTTTAAATGCAAATACACAATGCATTCCACATTGATTGCTTTATACTCAATAGTGATTGTGTCTGATTCAGAGAATCAATTTCCTATTTCCGGTTAAACGTTAATTCTTAGTCGAATTCTCGAGAAGTTTCCAGAGCAGGCTTTACTTGGATGGAGAGAAACGTTAACATTAACTCGCTCCACGTTCTGCCGCTTTGCTAAATCCTTCAGAAAGGTGAGTCATCACGAGTTTCATTTCTGCTTGACCAAAATATTAATCTCCACTGCAGAGCTTTTAAGTCTCTCGAGGTGTTGCTAGCATTTGCACATTACAGAGCTCTGTGGTTAAGGTTCATGTGCAAATCCAAGCACTGCCAACAGCATACGTTCGGGTTGGACCGGATTTATCCTCGCAGGGGTGAAAATAAACTGTATTGTGATGAGGAATTGGTGTATTTTTTATTACAGATTTTTATTACTAACCTGAGGACAGAAATTTGGGATGGATTCTGATTACTCATCTTAAAATTCCAGAAGACCTCAGGATGGAGGTTTGTAGTAAATTGAGCTTGTAACACTTAGAAACTAGAGACAGTTGAATGTATTTGTAGACTTTATGAAGGATTTTGCACTAATCCTGATCATAATCCACACCGGAGGCCAGAGTGAACACACTCTGTTAGCAGAACACACAGTTTGTGTAAGCAGATCTGTTAGACATCATCAGTCCTGTTCAAAACCAGAACATAAAAGATGATGCAGATGGTCAGCAGGATCGATTTTGAGGCCAAATAGGAAATAAAACAGGAATTGTTTTGTGATTGAGTATTAAGTGTTTTGTACTTGATTCCTTAAACGATTCATTCCTTTATAAGTAATGTAATTTTTAGTGATTTTTTTTTTATTGATCAAGATAGTCTGTTTGCACTTTGGTTAACACTTTAATGCGTTACACACAATGCTGACTGTGGTACAGTGGGGATTTAGGCTGTGTCTCAAACAGCTCTAAGCACTGGTACGGTCCCTGGATCACTAAATATTCGGACATCGATGACTCGGATTCCAGCAACATGACTCGCATGTTTAAAACCACTGCCTTTTATCAACAACATGCCGGACCCGTATCTTTCGGACGTTATTTTTTCATGTGTATTTTATTTTCATTTTTGCTCATGGTAATTCAAGCAGGATCGTAGGCTAGCTAGTGAATCTTTATACAGTAAGTCGTTAAACCATGAATATATAGAACATCAAATGAGGTTCAAAATCCTTAACGTAATTAATAATTTCAGAGCAACATCAATGATCACGAGCTGCTTGGGTTTGTCGACGAAGTTGTCTGAGATTTTGGTTCGTCCACAATTTTTTGCAGCTGAGTGGGTTTAAAAAATAACGTGTCATTTCCAGTAAAATGAACACAGTGCGCATCGAAACTTCCTGGTTTTCATGCTGCATTTTGGGATTTTTTCAGGGAGCGGATATTCCAGTGCACAGGAAGGATTTAGTAAATTGAGAGAGAGAGAGAGAGGCGATCAGTGCCCTCACTACTGATCTAGGAGCTTATCAGGACTCACCCTGAGTCATTGTTTCATTTTCTACCTAGATTGTTGCAGCAGCGCTTTAGTCTTTTAGTTTGTCCAACTGTCTCACCTCCTCCTTCACTTCTTTGCTGATATCACCATCAGTGTCATCACCATTGTCTTCTCCTACATTGCTTACTAGCTGAGACCAGTCTCTACGTGACCTGTAGCTGCATTGCTGTATGGAACTCTTCCATAATTCTCCTCCACTCGAAATTTAAAACGAACGAATATGTTATTATGTGTGTGTTGTGCAGCATTATTAAGCGGTAAGAACTCTCAGTGTAGAATCTCTCAGCTTTTTTATGTTTCTGCTAGTGTCATTGTGAATGCTTAAGATTGTCAGCTGTATTCGCGTTAGAAAGATATTGAAAGATGAGAGTACAAACTCTGTGTGAACTCAGCAGCAGGACGAAAGGGTTTAAATTTTGTTATTATCATTTTTGTTGTTGTAGCCTTTATAACTTCAGCCACTTTGTAGCATCTGTAGTGTTTAAGGCGGCCTGCTGGTCTTCACACACATCCACAATGTTAACAATTTATAGGAGCTCAAAATTACAGTCTCTGCTCTGTGTTTCTGTCTCTGTCTTTCTCTGAAAACACACATGCACATGAAGGCACACACACACGCACACACACACACGCACTCACACACATGCACCCTGCCCCAAAGAGGCCATTTCAGTTTCAGGTGATACAGAAATTACACAGCAGTTATTGCAACCTTACTCTGCAAGTGTGTGTGTGTGTGTGTGTGTGTGTGTGTGTGTGAGTGTGAGTGTGAGTGTGAGTGTGAGTGTGTGTGTGTGTGTGTGTGTGTGTGTGTGTGTGTGTGTGTGTGTGAGTGTGAGTGTGAGTGTGAGTGTGAGTGTGAGTGTGTGTGTGTGTGTGAGTGTGAGTGTGAGTGTGAGTGTGAGTGTGTGTGTGTGTGTGTGTGTGTGTGTGTGTGTGTGTGTGTGTGTGTGTGTGTGTGTGTGTGATATAGAGCAAGAGAGGTGTGTGAGCAATGTCTACCAAGGTCAGGACAAAATGTTTCTGGAATGTGAAAAGGTGTATTGAACAAGACCACACAGGCGTGCGCGTGCACACACACACATACACACAGATATCTATTTTCTCCCTCCATTGCCACTCCTCTTTCTTTCTGCTCCTTCACCTTGGCCAAGAGGACATAGGAGGGATGTTAGTGCACTGAGGCACACACACACACACACACACACACACACACACACCTGCTTACCTTGGGTACCACTGTTACAAGCCACACCAAATTAGACGAGTCTGCACTTCACTATCCTTATGAATTACTATTTGACTTACAGGATCATTAACCTACACATTTGTGACAAATTACAGGTAAATACAGTGTAGTGGTTATGCTGTAGGGGTCATATATTTATTTTGTTGGTATGAATATTGGCTGCAGGTGTCCCCTTAGAGTGAAGCATCAATGCAAAACAATACATAGATCTTCTGATCAACTTTCTGCACCTTCTGTACTGCTCGCTGGAGGCGAGATGGTTCACCAGAATAATCTGGAATGAAGCACATGCATTGGTTTATTGGCACGAGAACATTGTTTGCTTAATCAGTTCTCAATTTACAGACAGCGGCGGTGTGAATAACTGCCAGGCCGCTCTGTCAGCTCGTGTGACTAGAAGCGGAGATGGCCGTAGAGAGCAGAGGGTAAGAGGATGGAGATTATTCACATCGTTCCTGGAGTAAATCTGAGGAGAAGCTCAGGATCCTGTAGGTTATTATTACTGCAGGCTGATCGCTCAAGCTTAATGTCTCCTGTTACTCTTTGGCCAGACAGACAGTAAGACAGTAAGTCACAGGATTTAGCACGTTGTTAAAGTTACTCCAACTCTCTCACCTAGCAGTGTTTAGAGACATTGATTGTTTTTATAAATAATTTTTATGGGTTTTTTCTTTTCTTTAAGATGCTGGATTATGTTTCTTAGGACGTCTTCCTGATCCTTGTCCTCTAAAAGCAGGTGGTTAAGCTTTTTTTTTTTTTTTTTAAATAATGATATTTTCAGAAATCTATATCATGTATATTTTACAGCTATATTTTATGGTTTTATTGTTTCAGTGTTGTCTCTGGGGTTTAAGCTCACTTTGGATCTATGTAACATTTGCCATCTTTCATTTCTTTCCATTTTTTTTATCTTTTTGTGGGGGACTTATTTATTTATTCTATTATTCATTTATTTGTTTATTTATCTATCACAAACCTGCCCTTTAATTCAGAATTGGAACTAAAAAAAATATATGATTTTAATACCAAAAAAACAAAAAAAACAAAATGTTTTTAATAATTTTGTAAATATTACACCTCATAAATGACACACATTCAGAACATAAATGTAGATTGTGAGATCTTCTTCTTCTTCTTTGATTGTAGACATATCAAAGGAATAAATTTTGTTCTAAAGTATGACGAAGCTTAACTTTAGTTGATCAGTTCCATCTGAGCTGTTTTAGAGGATGCTAACATGCTAACAGGTCTTTGTGCGAAAGGATGAATTTAGCTACATGTTAACATGGCTTTGTGTGAAAGGATGACTTTAGCTTCATGCTAACAGGGCTGAGTGTGAGAGGATGAATTTAGCTACATGCTAACAGGGCTGAGTGTGAGAGGATGCTACATCCAATAAATCTCTTCAAGCTTTTTGTTAATGTGTCATATTTTATTTTTTAACTGTTTTTAACTAAAGTCTTGTTAGAAGAAGTAAAAAAAAACATGCTAACGGGGCTGAGTGTGAAGGGGATGAATTTAGCTACATGCTAACAGGGCTGAGTGTGAGAGGATGAATTTAGCTACATGCTAACAGGGCTGAGTCTGAGAGGATGAATTTAGCTACATGCTAACAGGGCTGAGTGTGAAGAGGATGAATTTAGCTACATGCTAACAGGATTACCTGAATGCTAGCAGGTCTGTGTGTGATTGTATCAATTTAGCTACATGAAATTTTCCTAACTACTAAAATTATTGACAGAAATAACTTCTAAACAATTGTGTGAGCTACTCTACATGGTTTGTTTATTTAGTCTTGTTTAGACATAAATGTCTTTAAACTCCTCTACACTGCAATAGCAGAATTAAAAACAGTGACTCTAGCCAGAAATGCTCCTTTTTAACCTTTCAGACTCTCTATAGGCACAGCCACAGGAGCAAATTCCTTTAACTGCAGAACCGTGGCCTTTACAGCTGCATGAATGTGAACAGCTTTCGGGTGTGCCATGGGAGCAGACGCTTTCACTCAAGCAAAAGTCATTCAACAAGCAACGAGTGGAGATCTCATTCCCTCTTTCTGTTGCACTGGTTGGCATTCGTCTGCTTGGCATGGAGTTACACACCACTGGCCAAGTGCATTCCAGTCTGGAGGAGACTCGCAATACAATACGCTTAAGCCTTGAGCCTGATATTGTAACATTTCGTTCTGGCAATAAAAAGCGCTCTCGGATCAGAAGTGCTACATCCAATAAATCTCTTCAAGCTTTTTGTTAATGCGTCATATTTTATTTTTAACTTTCCCAGCCTCGTTAGAAGAAGTAAAAAAAGTAGCCCTTGTTAACAGATGATTCGAGTTTGGAGAGGATTTGATGTATTTTCCAGTCTGACATGTCTGACGCTGCTGTGTTCTGGTTTCCAATCACTGTTATAAATAACACAGGCAGAAATAATGAGACTTGATTGGGCTTGTGGTTGGGGTGACATTTTATTTATGTATGCAAATGTGAAGTCATGTTGACAGCTGAATACAAATGGTGAGACAGCAGAGACAGGACATTGCTTCATGCTTATAAATCTCTCGTCCAGTTTACAGATAAAACACCCCCCCCCCCCCCCAAAAAAAAGAAAAGAAATTAAGAAAGAAAATTTGACGGTTTCAAAATGGCCACGTTCAGTGGTTTGTGTAAGTATTCATCTTGAACTGTTAGACAGTCTTATAACAAGTTGGAGCTATCAAAACAAGTCTGAGATAAAATGTTAATCTTTAAATGAAGAAATATTGTAGCATCCCCCAGAGCTTCATTATAAATGAAAAGACATGACACTATTGTGACGATCTCATCTGCAGAGGGTCGTCCACCGACATCCAGATCTCAGTACTAAGGACATTAAACAGAGAAGTTGCTAAGACACCAAAGGTGACTTAAGACGATGCTCTCACCACTATGCTTCACTGTTCAGATGTTGTTAGGTTTCTACCAAATGTATTAACAAGTCTTCAATTGTTCAGGTCTCATTGGCACTTTTTTAGTCTCAGTGCAAACTCCAAAAAGATCTTCATTATAGACAGTTCCATAAAACCCACAACCATTGTAACTCCCATGTTCTTCTAGTTGGGCTGATGTAGTTTAGCATTATAGATTGTTAACATGGCACAAAAAAATGGTTCACTTTCAGACAGACACAGAATCAGACAGATTTGGGAAGCGCCTGATGAGTATGAACTTGGTAAGTGATTCCACTTTGACCAAATCTGAAACATTTTATTTCTTGAAGCTGGCAGGTCCAGATAGCCAACCAAGCTATTGCTAGTAATGAAGATAATCACCCTTGAGACAGTATTCCAAAATTAACGTCGTTAAATAAATAGCTTGAAATCGCCGACTTTGTTAAATCGCTGACTTTTGCTAAACGTATAAATGATTAGTGATCAAGTTAATATGTATCCAAGCGTTCTTCTCTACGCTAGTTTGGTCCTGCTTGACATTTTAACAGGCCTACATCGTCTCTTAATCTCTGAAAATTAAAAGCCCCCAGTGGCAACTGACATCAGAACAAGCACTTTTGCATTAAATCTTGTGGCAGTTAGTGGCAGTAAAAGTCTGCTTAATGAATCTGGATAATTGTTTGGAGAGGCTGGTATTTACTCTCACGACTCTGCCTAATTGGTTATTGGCCTGTGTTTGTCTTCTGCATTGTGATGACTCCAGCGAGACAGGACGGAGAGGTGGAGGATGGAGCTGATGGGATGAGTGTGGATCTGAATATCAATGTGGCTCTCAAACGCTCCTCATTCTCGTTATCCTGTGCTCCCACTTCGTTTGTTGTGGAAGAGATGGAGCATGTTTTAGAAGATGGTGTAGAATAAGCTCGGAGGAGACGGCATATGGCTGTAGGGATGTCTGATATCTGCGTTTGGACTTTTATTAGTGAACATGGTCAGGTTCATAAATGATGTGAAATATTTGTAAAAAAAAAATGTAGAATTATTTACATTTCATTGCTATTGATGTTGGAATGTGTGTGATTGAGGATAAAGCATTTTAAATTTTTTGGTACTTTTAATGTGTATGTTATTGGAATGGTTTCAGATCATCTGTTTTATAAAAATTTGTAGAGGTAATCTAAAATTCTGCTTTTCCTCTCTGCGAACCAGCTCTAGTTTATATCGGAGAAGGCCGGCGACTTCACCACAGTCGTGTTCTGCCTGCTGGAGGATGTGGTGCTACACTTCACCTGTTTGATGGACACGCCTTATAAACAGTGGCACCTTTTACAGCCCCACGTGTTTAATGTGGACTTTGCTGGACATCAGCGAGGAGGGCAATCAAGAAAAACACAAACACACCACTTTACAGCAAAACTAAGGTTGAGGAGCACAAAATGGATGCCTTTTCCATTAAGGTGGTAGACAATACAGCGGGTAGGCTAGAACATCATGCTAGCTCTCAGGCCCAGGTCAAACACTTCTACAAAAAAGATGATGTTGGAGGAAGTGGGAAATGCAAAGCAGATGGAGGCATCGGCCCTGAAGAGGCAACACCTCAAGAAAGCCCCGCCTCTTTTAACAGAGACCAAATCATTGTTGAAGTGAACCTTAACAACCAGACTCTAAATGTTTCCAAGGGGCCAGAGGGCAAGAGCAGAGAGCGAGGTCAGACTCGTCATCGCACCAACGATGAAGATAAAGACTATGAGCAGAGGCAGGAAGAGATGGAAATTAGCACAGAGGAGGAGGAAAAGGATGATGATGAAGAAGAAGAGGAGGAAGAAGAAGATGATGAGGATGATGATGGTGATGAAGAGGAGAACGAACTTAGCATTCCAGAGGTTCCACTGACAATCATGGAGAGACCGCGGCGTGGGACGAGAGCGAGCACTGTGGCGTTGTGCCAGGGTTTGGGTAGTGGCATGCGGGCACAGAGGAAGATGGAACAGGAGAGTTTGGGCCAGAAGGTAAAGCTGGAGGAAAAGCAGCACTTTGCTTGCAAGAAATGTCCGCGTGTATTTAACAATCGCTGGTACCTGGAGAAACACACCAACGTCACACACAATCGCATGCAGATCTGCAATAAGTGCGGCAAACGCTTCCTTCTGGAGAGTGAGCTGCTGCTGCACCATCAGACCAGCTGTGAGAAGAGCATACAGGTATACACACTTTCGAACACACACACACACACACGTTCCTACAGTATGTCATTTATAGGAAAAATTCTCTCTTACCATTGCATCTGCAATATATGCTATTATCGCAAACCTAGAATTTCTTTGTACTGAGAAAGGAGCATCACAAGGCACTGTAAAGTGACATTGACCTTCTTTCACAGGAGAGAGAGAGAGCGAGAGAGAGAGAGAGCGCGCGCGAGAGAGAGAGAGAGAGAGAGAGAGAGAGAGAGAGAGAGAGAGAGAGAGAGATATCATAATTCCCATAGAGAGCTCTCTGGACTCCCAGCCACAGATTGCTGTGGTACTGTCAGGATTCTTCTGACCAGAAATCAGTTCTAATGAATGTCTCAGACACCTCACGATACCCCAGGAACGTGTATTGTGTTGACGTTATCGATCACAGTATCAATACTATGTGATCAGAGTAACCAACACAACTTTATTACAATTCTGCTGTTGCTCTGCAGCCCATAAATAAAGAGCAAATACCTTTTTATTTATCATGGAGGTGCGTTTGTGTGTTATATATATTTAGTATTGTCTAGAAATACAAGTCATTTGATCTGCTATATTTTCATGCTGTATTGTTTACTGTATTTTAATGACAATGGAATAAACTCTAACTGTCCGAATCAGATATTAATCAGATTATTTGTGTGCATGTAAACAAGGTCAGTCTTTTAAAACAGACCTGTAAATACATCATCTTCTCACAGTCTCTTAGGGAGAAGGTTTTCGCCTGTATATCTGCTGTGCTTTATTTACTGCGCTTGTCTCTGTCCACCGTTACGTCATGTTTTCTCTCTGCTGTGTGAGATGTGATGGGATGTGATGTGAGGTGAGGTGAGATGAGACGTGGGTGATCTGTATGCATGTGAGCGCTGGGATGGAGAGAACAGCTGGATGGTGGCATTATTGCCAAAGTGCCGAGTCATTTCCTGTTTGAACTCCACTGTGGAAATGCTTAGACAGC
This sequence comes from Tachysurus fulvidraco, assembly GCF_022655615.1. Lineage (NCBI taxonomy): Eukaryota > Metazoa > Chordata > Actinopteri > Siluriformes > Bagridae > Tachysurus > Tachysurus fulvidraco. Next base: position 14,840,862 of record NC_062542.1, on the reverse strand, counting down.
ACATAGTTGGCCATATATTATTTCTTTCCTGCTTCTTTGGGGCCATTTAGAAAATTGCGTTGATATTTTAGATTCTGAATATGATTTAATCTAAAGTGCATTTCTTATTGATCGATTACTGATTTATTTTTAAGATGCCCTTGAAGAATGAATCAATAATGAATCTTATTTTTTTTGCAGTGTGTGACCTGTGGGAAGGCCTTTAAGAAGTTATGGTCACTCCACGAGCACAACAAGGTCGTCCATGGCTACGCTGAGAAGAAATTCTCCTGCGAGGTGTGTGACAAGAAGTTCTACACAATGGCGCATGTCAGGAAGCACATGGTGGGTGAGTATCCTGGCCTGCAGAGGGTTATTTAAAGGTGCGGTATGCAATTTTTACATGCTGTGCTAATTGTGTGGCAAACTGCAATTAAATGTAAAACATTAAGGAAATCACGTTTGCTTCTGTTGAAATGATCAGCTGCCTTTTAATCGATAAGGGTCTAAACTTTAGGGGCGGAGCTAAATTCTGGGTTATAAAAATCATATATCAGTACAGGTAATATTTTTAAATTATTACAAGTCAGGAAACAATTGTAAACAATACAAACAGCATCTCTGCTCAGAACAACCCCCCCGGGAACAGCTAGATGGCAGCAAAAACACACACACACACACACACACACACACACACACACACACACACACACACATACACACACAAGGACGTATGATCTAAAGCTGTGTAATTAGGTACTGCTTTGCCTGGGTCATGAACAGTAAGTTCCTTTCATCTCCTGAAGCCTGATCTGTATTCGATTTAAGCGTCCTGTTGGGGAAAAATAGCCACGCTGACCTTGTTTCTGCCCCATACAGCACACGCAGCAGAAAACACAGGCTGTGTTGTTTAATCTCTCCTAACAAACAGAAAGAAATCTTTCATCCCAGAAGTGATTCTCGTCTCCATAACGATCACCTGAGAGAAAAGCAGAAATATAATGTGGTAGTAATAAGGATCAAATTTCTTTTATGGGACGTATCATTATGTTTATATATGTAACGTTGTGTAAGTTTTATATGTAACGTTGTGTAGAACTGTGCACTTTAACTGTGCGCATTTACTGTGCGATTTAACTGTGTGATTTAACTGTGTGCTTTAACTGTGCACTTTAACTGTGTGCTTTAACTGTGCGCTTTGACTGTGTGCTTTGACTGTGCTTTGACTGTGCTTTAACTGTGCGATTTAACTGTGCGCTTTAACTGTGAGATTTAACTGTGTGCTTTTACTGTGCGATTTAACTGTGTAATTTAACTGTGCGCTTTAACTGTGTAGTTTAACTGTGCGCTTTAACTGTGCGATTTAACTGTGTGATTTAACTGTGCGCTTTTACTGTGCGATTTAACTGTGTGATTTAACTGCGCTTTAACTGTGCGCTTTAACTGTGCGATTTAACTGCGCGCTTTAACTGTGCGCTTTAACTGTGCGATTTAACTGCGCTTTAACTGTGCGCTTTAACTGTGCGATTTAACTGTGAGATTTAAAGGCCCTAAAATCATTTATCAGAATTTTGTCGCACGGCTCATGCGCTGTAAACATGATATGCAGTAGACATGTATAAGAATGCAGAGGTGTGTGTCCTTGCCTGCAGCCCACACAAAGGACATGCCGTTCACGTGTGAGACATGCGGGAAGTCGTTTAAACGCAGTATGTCTCTGAAGGTGCACTCTCTGCAGCACTCGGGGGAAAAACCCTTCAGGTGTGAGGTGAGTTTACTGTGTATTACATCATTTAAGATCAGTTCTGATGCATGACTTTGTATAGAGATGATTTAAACACATAGGAATTAGGAGTCACAGTGATTGTCTAATGTAGGTTACGTTATCAATACCTTATCAGTACTAATGTAGTTATATAAATGTATTCTCTCGGCACATTCTTTCTATCATTTTACCATACATGGTACAGAAAATCCATCTAGTGATGCTAATGTTATTACATATAACCCCTAATTAATTAAAAGCCTATTAGGTTAACCCCTAGCTGCAGTTTGTCTTGTTGATAACAAACAGAACAAACAACTACACAAGATCTGCACGTCATTTCCAAAACGTTTGTATACTTACAGTAGAGATTTGTCTGTCCCAGGTCTCCATCGCCACGTGTCCTGCGTCACCTGGGACACGCTCCAGACTCCTCAACTACCATTTGTAGTGTATAGAAAAATATATTGCTGTGTTATAAGAGGAATAAAGCTTAAGCTTGTCATTGATTATTTTCCTTTAACATCAGTCCTTACCTAAGTTTTTTTTTTGAAGAATGAAGGAAATATTGTGTTTGGCCTTTAAGGAAATCATTATATCCATGACCTTTAGGATTATTGGAGGTCATCATTTGTTGTTGGCTGCTTGCAAGTGATCCAATTCCAGGAAAAGACAAATTAATAAATGATTATTAGGTTATTAGGTTTCAGCACCATACCATCCAACATACATGATGGACCTAGTGTGAATAGTTCAGTCTATAACCAAATGAAACCAAATAGAACGAACATTTAATCTGTCTTTCCTGCTGCAGAACTGCAGTGAACGGTTCCAGTATAAGTACCAACTTCGCTCTCACATGAGCATCCACATCGGCCACAAGCAGTTCATGTGCCAGTGGTGCGGCAAAGACTTCAACATGAAGCAATACTTTGACGAGCACATGAAGACCCACACTGGTAACTAGTTCATTCTCAATCACTCTTTAGTCTGTGAATTTTATCTAATAGAGGAGTTTATTAAGGGTGCTTTCACACCTATAGTTCGGTTCATTTGGTCCGGACCAAAAGCAAAAAAATTATACATTGTAGCTGTTTATCAGTTTTGGTTCCTTTTCCCACCACACTTATCGTTCTGTTCCGCACCAGTTGAAACTAAACAAAATGCTGTCATGTGATAACATCCACATCACTCATTGGCCACATGTATTTCCTAAACTGCTTCTCAATTGGTCAGAATAAACGTGCAGGAAATTTCAACGAAACTCCGGAAGTAAACAAAAAGAGGAAAATACAGCATACAGTACACCATGGATAGACGACCGCGCACTGCACTTATGTTCGTAGTTGTAATCTACTACACTGCTTGTATACAGCGTTCTATGCAAAGTCTTCATTTTCAGAACGAAGCCTGGATGCGGCTTGAAAATATCATTTTAATGCACCGCAAACGGCGAAGACGCATCGCAAGACACTTCAGGAGGCGGCAAGCATTACTTTTGCGAAACTGTGACATGCTCATCTTTCCCAAAATATTGCCAACGACCCACTACGGCAGCTGGTTTAGTCCAAAATGCGCAATACTTTTTGCAGTTAGGTCTGTTCGATCTCGGACCGTGTTCTCACCACAAACGAACCGTACCAGAGTTCGTTTGAAAGCGTACCGAGACCTCTTCAAGGAGGTCTCGGTACGCCTGTTTGGTCCACTTTTGGTGCGCACCAGAGTTCGATTGCTGCATTCTCACCTGCCCAAACGAACCGCACCAAACGAGCAATCGAACTCTGGTACGATTCAACCGAACTAAACAAGGCAGGTGTGAAAGCACCCTAAAATAACTAATAAATGAAACCCAGTTTTCCTTTAAGAAGCTGTGACTACATTGACAATGAATGAGAGATGCATTAATACTGTAACTACTCTGTTTTTCCAGGTGAGAAGCCGTACATCTGCGAGATCTGCGGGAAGAGCTTCACCAGCCGGCCCAACATGAAGCGGCACCGGCGCACACACACAGGCGAGAAGCCGTACCCGTGTGACGTGTGTGGCCAGCGCTTCCGCTTCTCCAACATGCTCAAGGCGCACAAGGAGAAGTGCTTCAGGCTTAGCAGCTCTTTAGGAGATGACAGCAGCGTGACCTCGGGGGCTGAAGGGTCACACCCTTCCTCTCTTCCTCTCCTCCACTCCATTAGTGGCCTTCCTTCTCCTCCTTCTCCTCCTCCTCCTCCTGCTTTATTTTCCAATTCAAGTAACGACTAACAAGCGTTTTTCTGTGGAAACCTGGAACTCTTTTTATTTTTCCCTTCTAGTTTTTTTAGTGTGGTGAACCAAAAGCAGTAGTCGATTCCACTCCGTGGGGGGATGTCATGCAGGGGAGTTTGAATGTTGTAGCAGGCTTTTGGAACAGTGTGTGACACTCGTTTTCAAGAGATGTTTTATACACAATCAAGATTGGCTCCTTATAGTACTTGTTCTCAAATGATGCATTATCGTGGGTAAGTTCTCATGCACAGCTGTCTGCGCAAACGTCTTTACAGACTCTACGCCCTGTCTGTTCTGCTCGTGTGTGTGTGTGTGTGTGTGTGTAGATGCTAGCGCCTGTCCTTGGCTCTCAGTGGAGTCGCGTTGTCTGTTGTGTATCCAGCCAGCAGAGGGAGGCGTGTGACTGAGCAGCAATGCAAAAGAGATTATTTTTTTCTCTTTGACGAGAAGGTGCCGATGCCGATAACCAAATCCCTGCGTCCCTGCAGTAACCAAACCCTGTGTGCTTATTAATGAGGTATAACGTGTTTATAATCACTCTTGCACCTTATTTCTAACTTTAACCATATCAGCACTGATGTTGTATTGGTTAATGTTGTCTGATTTGATGCCATGTCTCTGGCACATGAGGGTGGGGTTGTGGACTGAGAAAGTGGGCGGAGTTAACCTGCGGATGTTACATATTTAAACAATTTTCATTTTGTTTTTTTCTTTTTTTTTCTTTTAATGTAACATTGCACTTTATTAAAATCAGTCTGCATATCGGCCATAAACACGACTGAGATATCAGGATCGGAAGCCTCCGATTCTGTAGATGTCTAGCATTATAGCAATATACATGTATTCAACTAAAGACGTTTGCAATTTTGTACATTTGTCTGTACCTCGAATAATTACGGTACATTCATGTTTTGAAAATGTAGCTTATTATGAATTCACTCGTTCTAACGTTACACTTCATTTTCAAAATCTTGTTTTGAGATCGTTTGATTTTTTTTTCCTTGCAAAGTTGCCCAGGTTATACTCCTAGAAGAAGCTGTTACTTCAATCTAAATGACTCATCTTTATTGAGAATAAGTCACTGAGATATATGTTCATTACAATATAATAAAACTAATTAAAAAGCTTAATAGAAATAGATGTAGAACATCACTTTAGAGAGTAAAGGCTTTGTGGCTCTGTTTAGCTTCATGGATATTTCAGAACTTCTCTAAAATGGTATTTGTGTCACTAGAATTTGGATTTGAATTTAATGAATTGAGTTTTATATTTTAAAATTCAAACCCACCGTATTTATATTTAGATAAACTTTATTTTTAAAACGACAAAAAGCAGCGTTTTCAGATTCTGTGAATTGAATTTTCGATTCATTTTCCGGCTGCTAATTGGTTCAAATGAAACTAATTGCAATTCTAGAAAATTAAAATGTAAACCACTGTGTGTATATTTTCATTTTGGAGTTCAATTGAATTTCGATATAAGATGTACTTTTCGAGTCTTGCATTCCTTTTCACATGAGGGATAAAAAAAAAAATCTGATTAAATAAAAAAATGAAAACAAAATCGAATAGAAATACTAGTGACAGAAATATCATTGGGAAGCCGAACAGAAAAAGGTTACGCATAGATGTACACATTTAGTAGTTTAAGTCACAGATCATCTGCATCCTACTATGAATATAGTTAGAAAGTAAATGAAAATAAATAGAAATATGTAAAAATTTCAAACTTACACACATTAATTAGCCCTTTTGAAGACTATAGGGAGAAATTGCGTAAGATCAAATTTAAGAAATGAGATTTTACAGCTTCTAGAGATTATAAGAGTCTCATTAACCAAGTATTAGACAGGTTTCTGCATCTAAAATAGTGAACTCAGTATAATATAGCTTTAATAAGCAGCTATTACAAACACTATATAACCCCTATTAACATGCACACACTGCGTAAGCTGTAAATAAGTTGTGTACTTAATGTCATTTACTGTATAAGCAGTTTTTTCAATTTGGTTTTGTTTACATCGTGCTGGAAGTCAGTCGAATGTGAAGACGTGCGATGAAGTAGCCGATACTTAGGAAAGACCTTGACCTTGAAAGTTAGAAGTTGGGAGTAGATACTCTTGTATTTGTATGTGCAGATCTGAAATGATCTTTCAAGGGAGGAAGGGAGGGGGGAAGGGGGGACAGAAGGAAGAAAGAGAGAGAGGAAGGAAGGAAGGAAGGGAAAGTGAGAGAGAGAGAGAGAGAGAGAGAGAGAGAGAGAGGAAGGAAGGAAGGAAGGAAGGATGAGAGAGAGGAAGGAAGGGAAAGATAGCGAAAGAGAGTGAGAGAGAGAGAGAGAGAGAGAGAGAGAGAGAGAGGAAGGAAGGAAGGAAGGAAGGAAGGAAGGAAGGAAGGAATCTTTTAAGCACCTTATATTTTATAGTTGCTCATAATGTAAATTGTCAGATAGGTAAATAGCTTTATATCCTTTTATTATGTTCTTTATTATGTTCTTAAATCAAATGGATTTTTCTACACAAAGCTGTAGAAACCTTAATCACCCAAATTTGATTTACTATTAACAAATACTTTAGTGTTAACACTGAACAACTGAGTAACATCTGGTTTTAAATCGCTAAGCCCTAAAACAACTATCTTTTTTTTTCTTCTAGTCATCTTCATGTTTACTTTTATACATTTAGGAGATTATTTTATCCAGAATAAGACAGATCAAGTCAGTGGGTTTAACTGTGGACCTTCTTGGTCTGGTCCCAGTCTGTAAAACTTGGGTATACTGTATGAGCAGAATGTTTGCAGAATTGTACACTCTATCGTAACACTCCTGTGCTGAGGGGAGAAGAATTTTGGCCTTAATGGGAATCACAATCATAAAGGAATGATGCTACTGATCAGTGCACTTTGTTTAGGTCACATTGCAGAAGAAGATAAAAAAGATTATAAATTAAAGATTATAAAATGTATAATTTTGCAAGTAACGTCATGTGCCAGATGAACAGATTTTTATTATTATTTTTTCCTCATCCTCTCGTCATATGACTTTGGACACTTTTTTACTGTTACAACGCTTCTAGTTGCACCTTATTTTCTGCACTGGGAATCGTATTGCCCCGTAGGAGGAGGAGTGCAGTGCTGTATTTCTGTGACAACCAGAGATCAACCTCTATTGGTGCTTTATAGCTTTTCCTGTATGGAGAGTAATAAGTTGTAGAGGTGGTACAGTAAAGCATGGGAAGGGAATAGAATGAAATGCACCATGAAGAGATTTTAGACATGTGGTGATAATCTGTGTCTTCAACACGGACGGTATCGTTATCAAGGACACATCAGTTTTCAAGATCATCACGTTCGGTTCTGCACAAGGCTCTATTTTTGGGCCACTGTTTCAGCTGCTGACATAAAGTCTGACTCGTTCAAAAAGCAGCGTAAAAATAGCATTAAAAAAAGCTTTATTTTACAGGATATGAATGATCAATGATGCGATCCCATAATTCTGTTCACCAGATGAGAATTTCATGGAAGCCCAAAAAACATGGCGGAAGATATTTAAAGGGACTTGATATTTATTTCAAAATACTATTTTTCCATTACATGTAGACTAAATAAAATAAATAAAAGCAATTAATGATATTAAGTAAAATCACTATAGATTGATAGTTCTAGGTGACTCGGTATGGCTGCTGGTTCAGAGTTCATTCACAGACAATGAGAATGACCCAAATATGATCTCGGATATAATAAAGATTACAAATACCCTCCAAATTCATTATTAACAACAACTCGATGTTGAATAATTGTAAATAACAAACATTCAGCAAGCATAGCATTAATATCACGGATTAATTAGCGCAAACGTTTTGTAGCGCTTTGTCATGTGAACTTAAACGAAGATGTAATAAATATTCAGTTATCGTGCAAAGAAATTCTACAACAAATGACATTTGACTGTGTGAAGCCTGTGTTATTTAAAAAAAAGAAAAGAAATATTGCTGTAATATTGGGGGCAAATCGTGTGGAGTTGTTTTATTAAAGGTTTTCATACTGGCACAAGCCTTTCTCCTAAGGTTCAAGATGTTTTATCATTTGCACACGCTCCTGGTAGGATGTTCTCACGTATTCTACAGTATTCAGCTGCACTAAACTAAATTTCTGTCTTTCTCTTCATTCGAAATAAAAATAAAATTGTGCACTTTGTCGTTCAGCCACTATGTTATTACACAGTTATTCAAACTGGTCTTTATTTTAAATAAAGATGAAGAGAAATGCAGATATTTGGTTAAATAAATATATTTCTAACCACGTTAAGCTGTTCAAGCGCACCGATGAGAGAGTAATAACCGGTCTTTTAATCATGTATCCGCAAATTATTACAATTTTTACAAAGCATTTTTTTTGTATGCACTTTAATGGGATGTGTGGTTGTTTTTTTTTACTTTAAAAATTAATTGTTGATTCTTATTTTAAAAAAAGCAAATTACACCATTATATATTATTATATTATTCTAACTTCGTAAGGTCATAAGGATGGCTTTTTCTTCCACTGTTTTGATGAATGAAATTGACCTGTATTTGATTTGTTTTCTTTTTTCTGGTTTAGATTTGCTGCTAGTTAGGAATTTGTGGCCTTTAAAATCATATTTTTTGAATACATGTATATGATTTCATGAAATCAGATCTATAACCATTGATATGCCAATCGAGAGTGTTTACACCGAATGAGTTGGATTGTGTGTGGGGAGGTCATCATGTTCTGTGTTGGTTGTGTTAAAGAGTGAAACAGGAGCATAAAAGGACTTGTATTTTGAAAGATGTTTTATAATCAGTGTATGATTTGAGCCACGTAACTCATTATAGCCAAATCAAAGATGTAGTCACTTTAAAAAAACAACAAAAAAAGGAATCTTAATATCTTGTAATCTACTTATTATTCCTTAAATATCTATTTAACCATTCTCGAGTGACTGTTCCTGCATCATTTCCTACTTTTACCATGTAAACCCAATATCTTAATACTCTGAGTGTGTAAAAGTCTCATGTATGCAGTAGTCATGTTGGTTTTGTAAACTCGGTACTAAAAACGATACAAAGACGCTAGTGTCTAGAGGTGCTAATTCATTAATCTGCATTTTGTGCCATTTATCCTGTCTGTAACAGAGCAAAACTAAGATTCATTTTAATAGCAAACTAAATTAAATAATATACCAAATCATCAAAGTGTATGTGTGTGTTTACATCTGTACATTCATTCATTCATTCATTTTCTACCACTAATCCAAACTACCTCAGGTCACGGGGAGCCTGTAGGATACATCGAGGCAGGATACACCCTGGACGGAGTGCCAACCCATCACAGGGCACACACACACTCTCATTCACTCACACACTCACAAACTACGGACAAATTTTCCATAGATGCCAATCAACCTACCATGCATGTCTTTGGACCAGGGGAGGAAACCGGAGTACCCTGAGGAAACCCCCGAGGCACGGGGAGAACATGCAAACTCCACACACACAAGGCAGAGGTGGGTATCGAACCCCCAACCCTGGAGGTGTGAGGCGAACGTGCTAACCACTAAGCCATTGTGCACCATACATCTGTACATCATCGTTCTTATCCTTACTCATTGATAATTGTTTACAATATTGATCTGATATATTGTTATATTACACTATTGTATTATACAGAAATGCAACAGCTTTATGGAGAACCTACTGCAGAACTCTCATTACTGTAGGTGACATATATTGGTAAGTAACAATAATAACAGTGAAAAATATAATCATGTCTATTATTTGAAGCCCAAGATTTTCCTGTACTATAGGAAGTAAGAAGCAGAATTGATCCAGACTTTAACATTAAACTCATTTGGAAATTAGAATAATTTTGAAGCCTCCATTGAGGAAAATCTAATATAACCTTAATAGCATTAACATTGGTATTCATTTTTTTTTCTATGGATGGGAGTTAGATGCTAGAATGATATTGTGAGTGCAGAAAAGTCAGTGTTTTTATTCTTTTATTCAGTTAGTCTGATATAAGTTAAGCAGAACCAGTGAACACTTCTTGTTGGTGCCAACTTTGAGAGAATATTAAAAAAAACATATTAATTAAAACTTAAAAAATGCACAGTTCCAGTCTTAGTGCTCTTATAGTCAGATGTCATGTTATGCATATTGCTATCTAATAAAACCAAAAATTATTAGAAAAATTAATAAAAAAATATTGAGAATAAAAAGTTGCTTTCATGATTCACATTTTAGTGAGCCTCAGCGTGTTGAGACGAACACCTAACACTGTGGCACCGGAAGCATAGCGAATCTCTCTCAGGATACCAGTCCACTTTCTCTCACTTTCATCATACCTGTGGAAAAGCATATCATGTTACTTTAGTGCTCATTTATTATAGCTGGTCAAAGTATTTTCGATGTCAGACTCATAATATAGTCAGAGATTTTGGTTGGTTTTGGCTCAAGTTGATTTAAAACTGAAACTTAGACCAAATGCTGCTCATTTCATCACACCCCGGAAAATACAGTATATGCATACAAGATAGATGGCTCATAATGACAAGAAAGTAAAGATGCCTTCCAGTGTGCATTGGTTGGATTAATTTGGATTTCTATCCGCTTTAAAGAGTCTTAAGTGGGACCAAAGTTTTATTTTTTTTAGCAGCTGCTAAAATGTGAGGAAAAATTAGCCAATGATTACAAGATTTTTAAAAGTAAAAATCTCTGACATCAACTTTAAGCTACAATAAATGTCCCCTTATGTGTTACAACATTTTGACCCAATAGTCTACCGTACCTCCAAATGTCAGTCATCTCTCTTGGTGCAAGCTCCTCACTGTTTTCACCTGGAAACACTGTGAAGCCACCCACAGCGTAGATGCTGTTATTCGCCGTGATCAGACTGAGAGAGCTGCGCTCCTGAGGAAACTCGACAAACTCAGACCAGCTGAAAATATAGAATTTAATCCGTCATTCGATCTACTTATATTTTGATTAGATGCCAATCTTAATCATTTTAGCCCTGGGTCAACTTGTCGAAGTGTCAAATCGTTGCACTGACTTGTTTGATTTAATGTCGTAAACCTCCATGGCGCCAGTGAGGCCGGTCTCTAAAACACCTCCAACCACGTAGATCTTTTCCTTATAAACGGTGACGCCAAACAGCGATCGTTCAGTCTTCATCGGAGCCAGATCCTTCCATTCGCCGTTCTTTGCATTATAAGCACAAACTCTGTTCAAACACTGTCTACAAGCAGGGCAAGAAACCAGTCTTGTGTCAGAATGAACAAAAGTTAGGAAATTAAAACTAGGATCTTTGATTAAGGAGAACTTACTTGCTGTCTGCTTTTCCTCCTATAACATACACAATTCCATTGTGAGACACTGTTCCATGGGCATATACCGCATAGGGGAGAGGAACCGACTCTCCCCATATGAGAGATCTTTTGAAAGAAATTATAAATGTTTGAAGTAAAGGCATCATGATATATCTAATGCATATATCTGTTAAATACTCTCTAACCTTAAATACTCACTGTCTGTCATAAACAAGGACTGAGTCCAACGTTTGTTCTCCCTCCTTTAACTCCTTACCACCGATTACAAAGATGGAGTTCTCTGCTTCGCCCATGCTAAACAGGAAGCGGGGTGAGGGCATGGGTGGCATTCCAATCCAATCAGAACTTGCAGGGTCAAACTGTCAGGGGTAAGAGGTGATTGTCAAGTCTACATCATTGTGTAGAGGTGATTCTCAGGTCTACATCATGGGAACATCTTTAAACATTTTCTAAGGTATGTATTGCATGTACCTGTAAAAAGTAGGAGTTTAGCTGCTCCTCTTCATTCTGTTCATTGAAGAAAAGTCCACCAGCCACAAAGATTTGGTTCTCTTTGGTTACAATGCTGCAGTGGTTTTTGGGAATCTGGCTGGATATTGACGCCACATAGCAGTCATTTCCTGTAGGGTCATAAGCCACTGAACTTGTGTCACTTATCATGAATATTACGTCTCTGAGAAACATCCCAAACCTTAAATTATCATTCAGGATTCCAGGAAGTAATTCTTCTTGATCCTCTTCTTCCTCCTCTTCACCCTCTTCTTCTTCTATCTTCTTCTCCTTGTTTTTTTTATTGGTCTTCTTGACTTCTGGAAGCTTTCCAGCATAAGCATCTTTGACCAGCTGCAGCTTCTTGGTAATTTCTGGGTCAGATCGCAGCCACTCATGTTGCTCCACCTGCTCTGCAAAATAGTCCTCAGGGATAAGACGGAAACGTACACAGTCCAGCAGTTTGGGGAGTTTCTCAAGGCGGCTTTCTTTGTCACAGCCCACCCATTTGAGCAGAGCCTCAAATACGGCCTGCTCCGTTTCCACGTTCAGTGAGTCCGACGCCAAGATGGCGGCTAACTCACTGGGATTTAGCTGTAGGAACTCCTCGTCTCGTGTGATCAGCTGAAAACGCTCGCATGCGAAATTCCTGGCTGAGACAGCCAACCGAGGGCAGTCGAGCATCAATCCCAGGCGAAAGATGGCCAGGCAGTTGCTCAAACTCAAGCGCTTCTGGAGGAAGGAGACACACACTGTGAAAATGGACGGAATCTGCAGCATGTTGGCGATTGCGAAGATGTCTTGTACATTCTGCTCAGTCACATTGATGCTTGATGTGTAGAGGTATTTTAATATCATTCCCATGACACCAGGTTCAACATCCTCCAGGACAATCTCACGCTGTTTGCTAGCTTCCACGCCTGATTTAAAAAATGCCCTGAAGTAGGAGCTACAAGCAGCCAGCACCAGGCGATGGCAGGGGAACTCCTTGTCCTTGATCTTCAGCACACAGTCCACCATGGTGTCATTTTCCAGCAGGTCGCAGAGGCCATCCTGCAGCAGCGTCTGCTGGTACATCCGAGGCTCCTCTGTGGGGTCGATTGGCAGAGCCATGGCTGTTTGAATTCTGTGACAACCTCAATACAGGATCTACCAGGCTTTCGGGCAGCACTTATCCCAGCTCTGCTTCTGTCAGTGTCCAATCCAGAAAAATGAGGCAGGGCCTGGTTAGCAGACTTCCTCAGCTGTCTCACCTCTTCAACCAAACTCTATCTAGAAGTCTATTTATAGGTAAAGCTCTCACAGGGTGTGGAGGCTATTCTGGTACATTAGAGATACAAGCACAACAGCTGACACACCGCCTCCTATGAGGCAGCAGCTTTTTCTGTGTCATATGGGCACGGGGCAGGTAGTTGAGATCAGTGGTTTTAACAGTGCTATTATATGTCATTCTCATTATGTATCTTTTGAAAAATGTTCCATCTAGTACGTTAAAGGTTCCTTCATATTTTGGGGGAACCATCTGTTGGTACTACAACATACAGTAGCCTTTCCTTTCAGAGTAGATCCCAAGTAGACTCCCTTTAGAAAGCTGGAACTTAACTCATCAGGAACCAAATATATACCCAATATCATACCATACAGTCCAAAAAAAACCATAAAAGTTTCCATATAGACCCTTTAAGAGTTCCTCCAGAGAGACAAACTGAAGTTATCCTGCTCATCCCTCTGGCATGAAGAACCCTACTGTTCCTTTCAGATTAGTTTCACTGTAGTCAGATAATAAGTATTTAGTGAATAATGTACATTTAGATTTCATTGATTAACCTTCTGGGTTTCTTTCTCTTAGCTTCATTTCTTTTCATTTATTTCACTTGTTGTTTATTTTAAGATTTGTAAAATGTCTAGATTTCATTAATTGATTTTTTCCCCCTAGCTCTTGACTTATTCAGTGTTTCAGCTACTTTAAAAACAAGTCTATTTTATATTCATGTGTAATATTTATTTTCCACAGATCTCAGGATTAATCAGGGTTTTTGTGGTGATCATAAGTGTGTCGATTTGGACAACCGAGTTAGCTGGTAAACCTCTTTAGAACTAAGGAAACTAGTTAAATCATACAAAACAATTTTTTTTTCCACAAAATTGCAGAAAGACACTTTATTTTATACATGATACAAAAGAATTTTTATAAATTTGTAATCATTTAATTACTTAATTAAGGTGATGAGCAATAAGAGAGAGAGAGGGTGGGGTGGGTGGGGGTGTTAGAGGATAAACAAAAATAGTCCTATGAGTCATTATATGAATCTCTCAGTTCGATTTGAGACCTGGTGTGATAGAAGGTTTAAAGAAGAATGTGTCAGATGATAAAATCTAATATTAGAGCAGGTTTCTGTCACACTCTACTCACGGGAAGTTACACTTCATTTCAGTAGTGAAATGATTCCCCTTCAGGTTTATTGTAATATATAAATAAAGTTGCTAATACACACAATAACACACAATCTTTCCGTCTTTTTATTTCTGTACAGTTATAAGATATCTTTCATCAAATTCCAGTAAACAGAGGCATTATGTAAAAACTGTAAGGATAAATTGTTCATGCTATGTGTGTTTGTTAAAAATCTTTAAGGTTCATTACAGTGTTATTGTGTAGTTGTTCGGTATAAAAACCCACCACATACATTCTGTTATGTCAGTCTGAGTTGTCCATTTTTTTTTTCAGGTATACAGTATATTTTTGCCATATGCAACTCAAACCCAACAGTCTAACAGAGAAATGTCTTCCTACTCTGACTTTTCCTTGTTGGGGTCCCCATCAGCGTCCGAGACCACGGTTTGGGGTTTGACGGTAGCTGGAGGTGGGACTGGGACAGGAGTAGGTACAGGATCAGGGTCATAAATCAGAGCCTGCTTCCTTTCTCTCTCTTTTATTATCTGCACCAAGCAGTAGGTCACAAACATCACTGTGATGGTGGATAAAGGGAAACCTGTGAGGAGGAGACACAGGTACAATAGGATTAAAATAAATGCGGAGTTAAAGAAAGGAGTTAAAGTGCTGAAAATAAGATATTTAAATTTGATATTCATTCATTCATTCATTCATTCATTCATTTTCTACCGCTTATCCGAACTTCTCGGGTCACGGGGAGCCTGTGTCTATCTCAGGCGTCATCGGGCATCGAGGCAGGATACACCCTGGATGGAGTGCCAACCCATCGCAGGGCACACACACTCTCATTCACTCACACACTCACACACTACGGACAATTTTCCAGAGATGCCAATCAACCTACCATGCATGTCTTTGGACCGGGGAGAAAACCAGAGTACCCGGAGGAAACCCCAGAGGCACGAGGAGAACATGCAAACTCCACACACACAAGGCAGAGGCGGGAATCGAACCCCCAACCCTGGAGTTGTGAGGCGAACGTGCTAACCACTAAGCCACCCTGACCCCCCTATTTGATATTGTTTTAGGTTATTTTAAATGACTATACTATAAAGTTACTAGACATTTTATAACCCTAGCTTGGGTTTATTGAAACATTTGGAAAGCAGTGATTTTTGGTTAAACTGTGGCTTAAATCCTGAATTATTGAACCATGAAGTCACACAGTTACATACAGATTTAGCTGGACACACATTGGACAGGTTTTTACCTTTCAGCAGTAATCTCTTAGCAACAAGCTTCACAAAGTCAAGACTGTTGAGGACCAGGAGGTTGTACAGGACGATGCACCAGAAGTTGAAAGCATTGAACACAGCTCTAATTCTGCGAGACATGGATTCAGACATCGCCGTCTGGGGCAGAATTATAAAAGAAAGCAATTGACACAGTTCAGCTTATCTTAATCCGTGAAAAAAAAAAGACTATTTAGCTTATTTAGTGAAACACAAAATAAGTAGTTAGATTTTTAAAAAATAAGATGCTTAGTCCTGATAAATAATTGTATCTTTATAAATCAGTTCTTCAGTTCAGGATGTCGCTACTGCAAAAATTGAACACAATCTAATAACGTGCATTTTTACTATATGACCAGAGATTTTACGCAGATTTGTCCCCGAGACGTGTCACGTGACCTCATAAACAACATCCCCTTCCACTCGGGGGCATGGAACAGATCCCATAGAAAGTCATTACATATGTGCCATTACTGGTAGGAGATTAAAAGAAGAGTCCTGTGCTAGTGATGTCACCAATTCAAGAAAATTTCAACCAAAAAACAAAAGCACAAAAATTTGAAACACAAATTGTGCAAAAAAAATAAAATAAAGCAGCAATCACAAAACAACTCCTGGATAGATTTATAACTGAAAGTCAGCTAATGCTACATACAATAAGACAAATGAAATACCACTTGAAATGTCGTATAAAAATATCAAAATATAAAAAAAGGAATAAATAAATGTAGAAATTCCCTGATTCTAATAAATTCGAATAACTTCAGGGTGTAAATCTCTTTTGTCGCTATAATATTCATCTCTCCAGTGTTTCCTTCCTCGACCTTTTTCACGATCGTACCTCAATGGTAAAGAAAGGTTCAGTGGAGAAGAACTTGGCCATCCACAGCTCAAAGTTGAGGCCGAAG